>NW_027527930.1:5983139-6032167 GCF_008692635.1 Crocuta crocuta | reverse complement strand
AAGGCAACCCTGCCAATACCTTGATTTTGGATCTACAGAACTATGGGAAAGTAAAGGTCAGCTGTTCAGCCTACCCAATTTGTGGTATTTTGTTATGGCAGCCCTAACACACGAATACAGATTTGATTCTTACAGACCCCTAAGAGGGAGGTATACCTATTATTTTTAAATTTATTGTTATTTTATAGAGAAAACAAAAAGAAACAATAAAAAACTAAAGCACGGAAGCCAGGGTTTGAACACAGCAGGAAAGAATGGGAGCCTTGCCTTTGACCTCCAAGCTTTCTTCCCCCCTAGGGCGTTACACAACGCTATTAACATCATGTTTACAGTATACATATTTATTTTATTGTCTAATTGAGTATATTGTTAATAAAAACAATATGTAAGTTATGGGAGGAAAAAACAAGAAAAGAAAAGAGAAAAAAATGCAGCTTTAGAACATTCATAAGAAAAATATTTCCGCTGAGCAGATAAAAACCATGACAATACATTGCCATAAACTTGCCTGGCTTAGAGTAATAGTCAAAGTTCACACAGATAACATGGGAGACCTCAGGGCCTGTGCTGAGACAACAGAATGACTAGAGGCTTGTTGTCAGCACTCAAGGAGAATTAGAGGAGAAAAGTAAACTTTTGTATGAATGGACACCTTTTTGAAATAGCAGAAAAAGAAGACAATATGCCTAAAACACATAGGGGACATAGAGCACAGAATTGAGAAACACAAGTAAAATAATGCATACAAGCAAAATTAGTATAACTACTGAGCAGAAAATCTTCATTGGTTTAAATTTTACACTAATGATAAAAAGTAGAGAGGCTATGGTATTTTGACATTTTTTTTAATGTTTATTTATTTTTAAGAGAGAAAGACAACGCGTGAGCTGGGGAGGGGCAGAGAGAGAGAGGGAGACACAGAATCCGAAGCTGGCTCCAGGCTCTGAGCTGTCAGCACAGGCCTGGAAGCAGGGCTCGAACCCACAAACTGTGAGATCATGACCTGGGCTGAAGTCAGTCGCTTAACCAACTGAGCCACCCGGGTGCCCCAAGACTATGGTATTTTGAATTAACCTCTCTACACAGAATAACAAGAAATACTGGAGCAAAATGAAAGAAGGCAGTGATCTGAAGGCATCATCTAGCTGGCCAGGCAGGAAGGAATTGAGGGACCCTACTTACAAAGGAGGGTGGTGAGCCCCACTTTAGACTGTGTTTCCCTCTGGATGATTCCCAACACAGAAAATAGAGGATGAGGGACTGGATGAGGCTTTTGACAAGCTTACAAGGACAGGAACAAAAATTAGACTTTAGAACAAAAAGGAAGTTCCTTGTTACCACATGTCTAGATTTTCATTTGAGACTTGAAGAGTTACATCCTACTAGTAAAGAAAGAACCCAAAATATACGAGGCTTCATATTTTACGTTCAAGGAAACCAATACACAGAGAGGTTAAATAATTTTCAGAAGGCCCTACAATTACTAGTAGCAAAACTGGTATCTGAACCTGGGTAGTCGGGTTCCAGAGGTCATGCTTTTTATTATCATATTACAGAATTAGGTCAGCATAATATTGATCTCCAAATCCAACGACGACAGCACAAACGAAACTTGAGACGAATTTCATATAAAATTTTGATACAATAATCTTTAAAAAATCCAGAAAACAAAATTCAGCGGCACATTAAAAGAATGCTATAAGACTGGGCACCTGGGTGGCTCAGTCAGTTAAGTGTTTGACTTCAGCCCAGGTCATGATCTCACAGTTTGTGAGTTCAAGCCCTGCATCAGGCTTGTGCTGACAGCTCAGAGCCAGGAGCCTGCTTAGATTCTGTCTCCCTCTTTCTCTCTGTCCCTCCCCAGCTTGCTCTCTCTCTCAAAAGTAAATAAATATACATTTTACAAAATTAAAAAAGAATGCTATAAGAAAAACAGATGCGATTTATACTAACAGTGCAAAGAGGTTTTACCATGAAGAAGAGTATTAATTCCATTCAAAATATAAATACAATAAGGGGAAAATCATAATAATCTCATAGGTATTAAAAATAATTTTTCTAAAATGCAATATCCATTTTTATTTTAAAAATACTTTTACTAAAACATTAATAAAAAATGTCTTAATTATACATAGATGAACTCTAAAGTCCCTATTATGTTAATGAAAAACACAAGATATATTCATTCTAAAGTTGTAAATGAGACAAATTATTACTAGCTAGTATAATTGTCAGTATTGGATAAGATAAAGAAATAAGAGGCAAAATGTTTAAATGGTGGGAGGTAAATTATCATTATTAATAGAATAAATTCTTTTGTATTTTTAAAAAACAAAAGAATTTTCTTATAAATTATTGTAATCAAAGAGATATTTTAGTTAGATGGTTGTAACAAATATGATACACTAAATTTTATGGGCTTTCTATATAGAATCAACAACCAGTTAGAATATAAAATGGGAGAAGATCCAAGTTATAGTAATACCAGTATGATTTTTAATGTTTATGAACAACTTTAACAAGAAATGTTCAAGAGCTCTGTGAACAAAATATCACAATGCTGTTATTAGATATAATAGAAGACATGAATCAATTGGAAGATGTACCCTAATCTTGGATAGAAATACTCAAGATCATAAATGCATAAATTCTCTCTAAAATAAGGCTATGCATTTGATACAATCATAACAAAGTAACAACACTGCAATTTTTAAAATAGACTGCATAAATCAATGAGTAAATGAATGACACGAAACAGAATCCAAAGACAGAAAGCAATATGGGAGTAATCTAGAATATGAAAGTAACATTGCAGAACAGTGCATAAGAACAGAGATTAGCCAACAAATATTGAGAAATCCAAAAAGGCATTTAAATAATAAAAGACTTTATTTACTTACTCCTTGCAGTAAAATAAGTTTTAGACTAATTATGTTTTAAGCCGTAAAAGTACTAGAGAGCACAAGAAAAGCTTTTCTTTTTCTTTTTCTTTTCCATTTTCTTTTCTCTGGTTGTTTTCTTTTGTAACCTCCAAGTGAAGGCTGCATGTATGAAAAAAGAAACAGAAATCAGAAAATAAAAGATGAATGAATTCAACAACATATAATGTTACAGGTATCAAAAAGCAACATGAATATTTTATTTTATTTAAAAATTTTTATTATTTATTTTTGAGAGAGAGAGGAAGAGACAGAATGTGAGTGAGGGCGGGTCAGAAACAGAGGGAGACACAGAATCTGAGCAGGTTCCAGGCTCTGAGCTGTCAGCAGAAAGCCCAACGCGGTGCTTGAAGTCATGAACTGAGAGATCATGACCTAAGCTGAAGTCAGAAGCTTAACCGACTGAGCCACCCAGGCGCCCCTACATCATGAATATTTTAAAGACAAACAACAAATATTTGCAAGATATGTCTAAAACAAAGGGCTACTTCTCTATCAATGGTGCCTATTGCTGCCTAATGGTGTGGGCCCTTGGGCTGATAAATAAATGGAAATACTAACATATTTTAAATATAACAAGAGGTGTGCCTTTGAACTAGCAATCCCACATTTAAGAACCAGCAACTTCATTTCCAGAAACTTATCCTTCCATAGCTTCCATATGCTTCCATTCCTGTAACCTGGGGTGCATTCAAGGATAGTCCTTGCAGCCCTATTTGTTGTAATGAGACTAGAAGCAATGTAAATATTCATCGAGTAAAGACCAGTTAATTAATATGGTGAAGCTCTGGGGGCGCCTGGGTGGCTCAGTCGATTAAGCGTCCAACTTCGGCTCAGGTCATGATCTCGCGGTTCGTGGGTTCAAGCCCCAAGCCGGGCTCTGTGATGACAGCTAGCTCAGAGCCTGGAGCCTGCTTCAGATTCTGTGTCTTCCTCCCTCTCTGACCTTTCCCTGCTCACACTGTCTCTCTATCTCTCTCAAAAATAAATAAAACATTAAAAAAAATATATGGTGAAGCTCTGGAATAAATGATGTAGGCTTGGATGCACTTGCCTGAAAAAAAATCTACAAAGATATAGCATGAGATAAACACAAACAAAAAATAGTACATAGAGTATGGTTTGGTGAACTCGTAACCTAGAGATACAAAACTTTCTTAAAACTATATTTCTTAAAATATTTGCTGCAGCAAACTATTCACTTATGCTTGTCATAGAAAACAAATGTGAAATAAACCCATTATGTGGGGTATCACTGAATTTTTGTAATCTCAGTTATATCTAAGTGGTTTGAGTACACTTTTTAGGAAACATTAACATCCTTTGTGGCTGAGTCTTTATTTTGTTCTATTAAATGGGGTAGAGTTCCATGGTAACATTGATTTTACCTGAATATTTTTAACATTTCATTTCACTTCATTTCATTTCATTCCATTGTATAATAATCTGTTTCTCTGGTGGGAAGTTTGCTGGAATTATAATTGACATCTTTAGGCAATCTATCTTCTTTTCTTGGCAAATTTGAAGAGTTTTTAGTCTTTCATGTTCTGTAGGGATTGTGATTTGTTTAGGTGTGGATTCATTTTCACTCATCTGAAGAGCAGGCATACATCGTCAATGTGAAGGTTTGTGTCCTGCTTTGGCTTTGGAAGCCTTTAGCCATTATTTCTTGAATATTTTCTCTGATCTATTCTTTCTCTCTGGAATTCATGTTAGGCTTCTTTTGAGAGTCTTCATGTCTCACACGTCTTTATTTCTCTGTGCTACATCTAGATGATTTCTTCAGATCTTCCCTCCAGTTCCCTGATTCTCTTTGATATGCCCGAGCTACTGAATAATCTAGCTACAGGGTTATTTTTAATCCGAAAGACGGTATTTAAGATTTTCACTTGTCTGATTTTTTCAATTCTCTGATCTTATTTTATGATTTGAACAATTTTATTTATTTGAACAATTTAAGCTACTTTAAAAAGCCTTTTAGATCACACAGCCTCTGATTACTTAGGTATTAATGCACATTTCTTGGGTCTGTGGATTCTCTTCTCTGATATTCTTCATATGTTTTATAATTTTGGTTCATGAGGTCATCTTGAATGGGAAATATGTTCTCTGGAAGGCCATCGCATGCAACTGGTGATGGAGACCTCTCGGTAAGGCATTATGATGAACTCTGCTTAAGTACGATTCGGGCCCTAAGTTTTGAATCTTTCTCTTTTGTCTTACACTCAATTTCTCAGCTTGGGATTCCCATACTATATGAGCAATGTGATTTCAGGCCCCTGTATCTCTATTTAGTATATCTTCAAGCTATCTTTTCTTGAAATTCATTCTGTTTCTACTCACAGCCTAAATTGGGTATTTTTCCATTGACTGAGATCCTAGCTGTCTGGTGGAACTTATCTAGTCCTTGTACATAAAGAGAGCAAACCTTTTTTAGCTCAGGGCTCTAAACATTTACCCAGAAATCTTAACATCCTAGGCCCCTAAAACATATATCTATTACAGATACTTATTCTTTTCTTCCCATATAGCTTCAACTTCTGCTCCAAGGTTCTGAGATCACTCTCTTTTTGATACATAATGGATGATATCCATTTCTTTCTACCGAGTGCAGTTATGCAACAGCAATTTCTGACACTAAAATCATTTTCCAGGTTAAAATATAAGCATAAAATGATGCATTTGTGATGGTATCAGAAACCAGAGAAAGAGAACTTTAAATAGTTATGTTTTCAACCCCAGTGATGACATCAGGTTCTGATGTTGTAAGAGCAGAAATATGGCAGAACTATAATGCATAGTCTTGTTGTGACAGAGTTGTATTAATAGTAAATGATCATTCTCACTAGAGTGGTATTATTGAAGTTCAATTTGTCTCACTTTGCACTTCAAAGTTTTCAGAGTACTTCAAAATAGAACTGATAGTTGAATAGCCATCTGTATTTTTTAAATGATATTACTTGGATAACATGAAATGCAATGAAGGGCAAATTACCAAAATGAATGTACTGAAAGGCAACAATTCTACACAAAAGAAAGTGTCGAACATTCTCAGTGCTGCACAACAGGATTTGACATCGATTTGCATGTCAGAACATTTTCAGACCTATTCTGAAAAGGAAAATTTCCCCCTCATTTATTGTGGTACAAGTGACACTAATCACAATTTATTTTTTCTGACAGTCCCACATTAATAAGAATTAGCGTATGAAAAACTTTACATAGATGACGCATAGGAAAAGCCATGATACATAATTTTTACTTCAATAAGATTTCTTTCCTGTTTTATTCATGCTGCTGCTCAACAAGCTAGAACAAATGTACTCACATAATTTTGAAGCCAAAAGAAATAAATCCTGTGGCTAAATTTGACATAAACATCTCTTCCCACACCCTTTGAACAAGAGGTTTTAAGAGCAATCTTTTTGAGGGGTGCCTGGGTGGCTCACTCAGTTAAGCAGTTAAGTATTTGACTCTTGACTTCGGCTCAGATCATGACCTTGCGGTTCATGGGATTGAGTCCTGCATCAGGCTCTGTGCTGACAGCATGGAGCCTGAGAGGGATTCTCTTTCTCCCTTTCTCTCCCCCACCCCACAAATAAATTTAAAAAGGAAAACGTTAGAAAGAGCAACCTGTTTGTTTGAAAATCTTTGATGCTAAATATTTATTTTTTTTCCTATTTTCTAAAAACATAAAGAAAAAAATGACAGGGTTAGAAACAATATTCTCCTTGTAAAGAAAATTATTTTATTGCTTGTTTTTAATCTCTGCTATCAAAGGTCTCCAGGATGCCTGGGTGGGTCAGTCAGTTAAGTGTCTGACTCTTGATTTCAGCTCAGGTCATGATCTCATGGTTCATAAGATTAAGTCCTGTGTCACTTGGGATTCTCTCTCTCCCTATCTCTCTGCCTCTCTCTTGCTGTCTTTTTTTTCTTTCTCTCCCTTTCTCAAAATAAATAAACTTAAAGAAAAAATATCTCTAACTGTGTTTCTCTGACTAATTGGGACTGGGGAGGGGTATGTATAGCACCACTAAAAATATCGATTCCTAGGCACTGCCTCCTGGAATTCTGATTCTCTCAATCTGTGTTGGAGTCCCCAAATCTGCTTTTTAATTGATGTCTCCTTCACATGATTTCTGTGCTCACTAAATTTTAAATAAAAATACTAATTCAAAGGTATACATGCACCTCAATGTTTGTAGCAGTGCTATCAACAATAACCAAAGAATGGAAAGAGCCCAAATGCCCATTGAATGATGAATGGATAAGGAAGAGGTGGTATATATACAATGGAATATGAATCGGCCATAAAAAAGAATGAAATCTTGCCATTTGCAATGATGTGGATGAAGCGACAGTGTAATATGCTAAACAAAATAGTCAGGGAAAAGCAAATACCGTATGATTTCATTCATATGTGGAATTCAGGAAACAAAACAGGTAAACCTGGGGCGGGGGTGGTGGGGAGAAGAGGCAAACCAGAAAACAAACCTTTACTGTAGAGAAAAACCTGAGGGTTGCTGGAGAGGAGGTGGGCAGGGGGATGGGTTAAATGGGTGATGGGTGCTAAGGAGAGCACATATAGTGATGAGCACTGGGTGTTATATGTAAGTGATGAATTACTATATTGTGCACCTGAAACTAATATTACACTGTATGTTGACTAGCTGGAATTTAAATAAAAACTTGAAAAAGAAAAACCCCCGAAATACATCATCCTGCAGTTTAGAACTCATACACTATAGGGGCTCCTGGGTGCCTCAGTCGGTCAAGTGTCCACTTTTGGCTCAGGTCATGATCTTACGGGTTTGTGGTTTCGAGCCCCAGTTGAGCTCTCTGTCAGCAGTGAGTCTGCTTTGGATCCTCTGTTTCCCTCTCTTTCTGCACCCTCCCCCCCACCTCAGCTCATCCCCTGCTCATGCTCGCTCTGTCTCTCAAAAAATAAATAAAAAGGAATAAACATTTAAAACCAGCAAATAAATGAATAAATAAAATTTATATGCTATCTGCTAGATCTGCAAAATTGAATTAGGAAAATACCAAGAACATTTTTCAGGGGGAAATGGCAGTGATGAGAAGTGATTAAAATGTGAATGAATATAAAGAAGTATATGTGAACTACAGGGATTTTGATAATGAATCAACCCTAACATATCTGGTGGGAATTGCTTACAATTTACTGATGGCTTAGGTAAAAATAAAAAAACAAATTAATAGAATTTATTGTTTACTTGAATTCAAGTAATATGATTACTAGAATATTATTGGTAGAAATTAACCCCTAAAGTAAAAGGCTGAAATTACACAATCAAATTTATTATTAATGAAAGCATTTACATTGGGTGATTGAGCAGTCTTAAAATTATTACTTGTCAAATAAGCCAGCTTTTAAACTTAATGTGATTAAGACAAGCCATGAATTCATCTCCCCATTTTAGCTTTTAAAAAATTCATTGTTGGAATATTATTACTTTTTAATCATTATTATTAATACAGAAAGCAAGTATTCAATTTTAGGTTTGAAAACTTATAAGCAGCTTTGCTTCTCTGTACTGCATATGAATAGAACAAGTTGTAAAAGTCTTCTTATTTTATTACTTCTTAATTATTTTTATTTTCTTACACATTTGTCGAAAACAGAAACACTAAAACCGCCATAATTTTATTTATTTACTTATTTATTTATTTTCCAAAGTTTATTTATTGATTTAAAAAAATTTTTTTAATGTTTTATTTATTTCTGAGAGAGAGAATGAGAGAGAGAGAGAGAGAGAGAGAGACAGCGTGACCAGGGGAGGGTCAGAGAAAGAGGGAGATACAGAATCTGAAACAGGCTCCAGGCTCTGAGCTAGTCGTCAGCACAGAACCTGATGCAAGGCTCAAACCCACAAACTGTGACATCATGACCTGAGCCAAAGTCGGATGCTTAACCAACTGAGCCAGCCAGGCACCCCCAAAGTTTATTTATTGTTGAGAGAGACAGAGACAGCACAAGTGGTGGGGGGCAGAGAGAGGAGAGAGAGAGAATCCCAAAGCGACTGTACTGTCAGCACAGGGCCTGATTGGGGGTGGGTGTGGGTGGGTGTTGTTTTATAAAGGTACCTTCATCAGCTTGGCCTCAGCCTGTGGTTGCATGAGCAATGCTGAGCTCCATAAAATATTCTCCTTTTATATCCAATTTACTGTTTGATGTGATTCTGAAATTGACTTGGAAGGAAACATTAAGCAACTGTAATGTGGCCCTCTGACTGGGTTTTCTATTTTACCTGATTAAGATTTCTTTCTTTGAAGCTGCAAAATAGATGGAGGATTTCTTCAAGTGTGCAGCATGGTTTTAAAATGCACAGCTAGGAGCACCTGGGAGCTCAGTCATTGGACCGTCCGGCTTCAGCTTGGGTCATGATCTCAAGGCTCAAGAGTTAGAGTCCCACATCGGGTCCTCTGTTGTCACCTCAGAGCCTGTTTTGGATCACCTCTGCCCCTCCCTGTTCATGCTCTCTTTCTCAAAAATAAAAAATAAAAATAAAATATATAGTAAGATGGATGATTTCATGCATTTATATATTCAAGTTTTCTTTTTCTTATAATTTTTTTAAAGTTTATTTATTTTTGAGAGAGAGAGAGAGAGTAAGTTGGGGAGGGGTGCAGAGAGAGAGAGACAGAGTCTAAAGCAGGCTTTAGGCTCTGAGCTGTTAGCACAGAGCTGGACACCAGGCTTGAACTCTGAATGGCGAGATCATGACCTGAGCCACAGTCGGACGCTTAACCGATTGAGCCACCCACGTGATCCTATCTTTGGGTTTTCTCACCAAAGAAACACCAATATTTTGGATCATCTGCAGCTTCACAACAGTAAGACTGACCTTCAGTTAAGCATCTAAGTGCCTCTTAAACTTTGTAGATGCGCTGCTCCTACTGGCCACGGCTGGTTCACAACTGGTGATTGAGGGCCTGCTCTCGATTGCTTCACTTTCAAGTTCAGTGTTGGAGGAAAACTTTTTTTTTCTTTCTGCATCATTTAAAGACTTTTGAACAAAGGCAACAGTTTCCTCAGAGGGTGAGGGGAAAAAAGAGGAAGAGAATAAATCACTATGAAAGGAAGGAAAATGGGAACTCTCTCTGTTAGTACTATAAGTCGGTAATATTTGGTGGAAAGCCATCTTGGTGTTAATTCAAGAAGGAAAATAGAGTCATGAGGTCTTCCAGCCATTTAGAGTCCAGCAAAGGACAGAGCAAATGCTGTGATACTGTTTGTCTACAAGAACCTGGATCCACAGTAACATGGGTCCTTGGAATTATGTCCTTTTTGAAAAAAAGTTTTTTAATGTTTATTTATTTTTGAGAGAGAAAGAGACAGAGAGAGAACCGGGGGTGGGGGGGGGGGCAGAGAGAGAGGGAGATACAGAATCCGAAGCAGGCTGCAGGCTCTGAGCTGTCAGCACAGAGCCAGAGGTAATGTTCAAACCTCACAAACCACAGTATCATGACCTGAGCCAAAGTCAGACACTTAACTGACTAAGCCACCCAGGCGTCCCTCGAATTATGTCCTTGACACTGCTATAAAATTTTACTTGGGGAAATGAGGGTTATTATAATCCCCCTTTAGTGCCTAATATAATCAGAATACTTGACATGCCTAATAATTATAATTCAGTTTTAGTTTGAGAGACAAAAGTTGCAAAAATTTCAAGGTAGTTCTGTTTGAAAGCTTATTTTGAAAACATCCATTTGTTCCAACATAAACGGACAGTTTGAGCATAATAAGGATTTTGTGTTTGCTCACACACGATTTCAGCTTATAGAACTACTAGATGAGCAGCACTTGGGTGGCTCAGTCAGTTAAGTGACTGACTCTTGGTTTGGCTTGGGTCGCCATCTCGCTCTTCTTGAGTTCGAGCCTGGAGTTGGGCTCTATGCTGATAGTGTGGCACCTGCTTGGGATTCTCCCTCCCGCTCTCTCTGCGCCTTGCCCACTCATTCACTCTCTCACACATGCGCTCTCCCTCTATCTCTCAAAATAAATAAACTTAAAAAAAAAAAAAAGAACTGCTAGATGAAGCCATAGAGTCCCTGGCAAGCTGTGTGGGCTACTCAAAATACACACACGTGCCTGGATCTCAAACATCAAACGGCTACCTTGGTTCACGTTTGTGACATGAGCTACACTCATCCACATCTGCTGGTACAATTCTCTGTCCCGTTTCTGTAACGCTTCTTCCATCATTTGACAATAATTCACAATCAACTCTACTGACACCCACTTCCTCAAGCAACAGCTTATGTTTTTCAAGATAGAGTACCCTATATACTGAACGGTTGATTTCTTAACCATTTAAAATGTAAGAACTGTGTTGTGGTTTTTGTTGCATTTATTACTTTTTTTTAATGTGTCACTGACAGTTTTTGAGCGTCATACCCCTAACCTCAGCTTTCCTGTAAACCCTATGGTTTTTGTTGCTCAATTTTACAGTGTGATTGATTTTTAGGAGGAATTTGTCCCATTATAATAAAACCAACTGTATTGTGTAACAATACAAGCTTCCACAGAAGTTACAAGTATATTAAGTAGTGATAAGTAATATTTATTGAATGAAGCCTGTGTCCTAGATTTTTACACATATTAACCATATAGTTTAACTTAGTCTTAAATTTTTAAAAAATATTTATTTATTTTTGGGAGATAGAGTGCAAGCAGGGGAGGGGCACAGAGAGAGGGAGACACAAAATCTGAAGCAGGCTCCAGGCTCCGGGCGGTCAGCACAGAGCTGAATGTGGGGCTTGAACCCACGAAGCGTGGGGTCATGACCTGGACCAAAGTCAGACTTAACCAACCAAGCCACCCAGGCACTCCTAATTTAACTTAGTCTTAAAATGACCGTAGGTAGGTGTAATTGTTATCCCCATTTTATAAGAAGAGTTAGTGCAGTTAAATAATTTATTCCCCATCACAGAACTAAGAAAAGAGTTGGGATTTGAAGCCCAGCTCTCTAAGGTTGCAGATCCTGCTTCAAATTACAGGGCCAAGCAGCAACATGATCTAAGTACTGTGTCTAGGAATCAGGCCTTGAAATTGATCAGCCTTGAGGTCAAATCCAAGCTCACCACTTACTAGCTGCATAGTATTCAACAAGTTACATAAACTTTCTAAATTCAGTTTTTTAATTCGAAAAATGGAAGGCAATCGTAATTAAATAGCTAATATTTATTGAGCACTTACTATTTCCTCTCAAAACACTTTAGGAGATACACATTATCCCTTTTCTACAAAGGACAAAACCCAGGCTTAGAAAAGTTAAGCAATTTGATCACAGTGGCACAGCCAGTAAGGGGTGCAGCTGAGATTTAAGCCTCAGTCTGTTAACTGGAACGTCTCTTCACCGCAACCCCCCAATAAAACCTTCCTCCTAGCTGCTGTCTCTCAGGATTCAGAGAGAGGCTGTACATAAATTACTTACCACTGTGCCCAGTCTACGGTATGAACTTAGTGAATGGAGTCAATTATTATTATTACCACTGGAAGTTAGCCAGGAACAAAAATCATTATAAAACAAGGTAAAATGTAAACACCGTTTGGTGTCGGAGGTTAAAAAGTTGGGGGAGGCTGGGCGTAAATATCCAAGGGAGTTCAAAGGAGGAACACGTGGTATCTGCGAATGGGCAGAGATGGAGGGGGTAATCCATGAGGAGCAAACAGCGGAGACCCTCACACAGACAGGCACTGTGAGTCGGCTCAGGGAGCAGGGGCAGCCAGTGGTCCTGTGTAGGGAGCCCTGGAAGGGGAGATGAGAAAGAGAGACCCCCTGGGTGTCTCTAGGGAGGGACTCCCACTGCCGGCCGGGAGGGGAGTCCCCGCTAAACATGGGGCGCGCTCGGGAGTCCGTTTGGGTTTTGAGCGGGGAGGGAACATAAGCTGGGTTGAGCTCTGAGGAAACAAATCTGATGCGGACTGTGGCAGAGAGTGACTGAGGGCGTGGGCAGGACAGAGCGTCTGAGTCATCAGACACCTCCCCTGCCGGCTTCCAGACCTTCCAGACGAGTGTGAGTTCTCCTGAAGAGCACATTCCTAGGCAACCGGGCCTCGCAAGTTCCTTCACGGCTTGTTCAGTTTGCGGTACAACAAGGCCCTCTGCAGGCAACCGGCTGGGTAGCCTCAGAGGACTTGAGATGAGGCAGGATCTTACAGTTAATCCAGTCGAAGGACCGAGGTTGGAGACGGCAGAGGCCCATAGAAACCCTGAAGGCTCAGCACCGCGACAGAAGCCGGCTGGGTGTGGAGAGCACATTGCTAACCCAAGCAATGTAAGCGTGTAGCACCAGTGCCTTGGATCTTCTATTTTCCAAAAGAAGCCTTAAAAGCTAGATTCCTTTTAATTTACCCAAGGGATACAGAAATGCTGAGGCATAGGAGCACATGGACCCCAATGTTCATAGCAGCACTCTCCACAATAGCTAAAACATGGAAAGAGCCTAAGTGTCCATCATCGGACGAATGGATCAAGAAGATGTGGTTTATCTATACCATGGAATACTACATGGCAATGAGAAAGAATGAAATCTGGCCATGTGTAGCAACATGGATGGACCTTGAGGGTGTTATGCTGAGTGAAATAAGTCAGGCAGAGAAGGACAAATATCATATGTTTGCACGTATAGGAGGATTAGGAGGAACTTGACGGAGGAACAAGGGGGAGAAGAAGGGCGGAAATGGTGGGGGAAAGGGAGAGAAGCAAACCATGAGAGACTCTTGAATGCTGACAAAAACTGAGGACTGATGGATGTGGGTGGAGGGGGGGATGGGCATGGAGGAGGACACTTGTGGGGATGAGCACTGACTGTTATGTGGAAACTAATTTGACAATAAACTATTAAAAAAAAAAGCTAGATTCCTTTTATAGTAAAATCTCTTGGTTTCTAAACGTGAGCTTGTTTTAAAAGAAACACCACGAAGGTCAAAGAAATGAATCTGCAGGCTGCATCTGCTGTCGAGGTTGCGTGTTTTTCACATGCAGCTTTCAAACAGGCAGCACTTAGAGTCTAACAGGCAAGAATATCATGTGCGGAGGGCCCCAACAGAGTTAGATAAGCATGCAGCTGGACCAGATCACAGGCCATTCAAGTGTCCGTCCCCTGCGTAGAGTTTTTTAGTGTTGCTTCCAATTTTTGCCCCTCGCTGGACCGCTGCCATTGGCTATCTTTCTTTAAAGTATTTGTGGGACTCAGGGTAGGATTGTGTGAGTGACACGGCGGGAAGGAAGTCGATCATGGGAAAACCACTCATTTCCTCATCCCCTCACCAAACAAAGCCAGGTGTGCCCCAGTTAGGGGACCGGTGCCAGAGAACCCTTGTTCGTAGCCTGGAGTCAAGTGTTTCCTAGTAACCTCTTCATCCCCTGAGTCTTGAAGATAAACCAGGGTCTATTTGCAGTTTACACTGTCTCCCCGGCATGTACATTCATCTGTCAGCGGGCACATGAAGCCTGTTCTGGCCCCACCCTTAGGATGGAATGCATGTCTTAATAAGCAGATGACAGCAAGGAGTTTTTGTGGTTGATCCCCAACAAAGGTTGTTATTTCATACATTCTAAAGAAAGGAGCTTTTTTTTTCATTTGCATACAAACCACTTGGGTATTATCTCTAAGCTCATCAAGAAACAAACTACTAACATTAATCTTTTCCATAACATATAGGGAAGCATTATCATACGGAGTTTAGATGTGGGAGGTGGGCATCAGATCTACCTGGCTCAGTTCTAGGCTCTGCCACTGAAAGGCTAAGTGACATGGAAAAAGCAATAGCCTTGTCTCTGAGCCTCAATTACACACAGGTGTGGATTAATTAAAAAATGCTAATAATGCTTTTCAAACATCGTAAGTGCTCATGAGTGGTGGCTATATCACACCATTAAACTTGATTTGTGTGGAGACTTAATATTGAATCAATATTTTCGTGCCATTTTAAAGATCTGTAGATGCCATTCTTTCCAGAAAGATGTAAAGTCTAATTACCGTCTTCTGAAAGATCAAAAGCACTGCTAGTTTGTTCCCTGCTTGACTGTGGTCCTAACCAAATTTCAGTTAAGTGATTGGTGCTCCGATGATATCTGAGACATAAAACTTATAAAGAAAGGTCATGAGATATATTAGAGATAAGACCTGATGAAACAATGCAATTCCCCTTGTTACCATATAATCACATTCCTAATCTTTATGGGATGTTTCTTGGGAGGCTTGTGGGTGTTGCCCACGATCTGGAATATCCATCATGTCTAGTTTTGGCAGAGGAGTGAAGTGGAACGGTAGGGCTCATTTACTCACATGGATATTCTCCCAGGTTGTGGGGGGGTGGGGGGGGGGGGTGGCGGCTAGCCTTTGAATTCTGATGATGATGAATGGCTTAGGCTCTTGTACTCTGAACTGGGTGTTCATGATTCAAATAATTAACAGAAATTTTTAGCTGAGTTTGGAAGATCTGCTTCTGAACATGCTACTGAATAGGGCCGCGCCAAGGCTTGGACAGAAATGTGGACTCACCCAGATTAGCAGTGCTAGACTCTGACAAATTAAATTTCAACACCTCCGGTTCATCTTGGCAGATGCTAGTAACCTGATGTCATGCAGTCATGATGTAAGCCATAAAGAGTGGTGTTTTGCAACAGAGAGATTCTGGTAACCCTTCCCATGAATGTGGGTTGCAGGATATCAATATTTACATCACACTACAGAGAGTGTGTTACATTTTGCAATGCCAGAAGTTAGGTGGCTTACTCATGGTCTTCTGCAGAGAAAAAACTGTCCTTATGGCCAACATCAAAAGCTTAAACTGCTGATGTTTGCCTTGTTATTTTCTTAAGACATTTTTTCAATTATATATAATGAATGGAAATCTTCTTGATGTCATGAAAATGGACATTTCAGAAGTAAAGGATTAGATTTGTATTGTGCCCAGAAACACTAAAAGATAATCTATGTTATAATTTCATCTACTTCAGGCATTATAAAAACAAAATATACAAAAAGTAATTTGGGATGGGGCACCTGGCTGGCTAAGACAGTAGAGCATGGGACTCTTGATCTCCGGGTCGTGAGTTCAAGCCCCACGTTGGGTATAGAGATTTTTTTTTTTTTAAGTAATTTGGAAAAAGAAGATACAATAACAAATAATTATTCTTTTCTGTGAGTTTACTGGCTCACATATGTTTGAAATTATAGTGTTTGCTCCCACCCTATCATGCTCCAAATGTTAATTAAAATTTTTTCTTTTTTCTTTTTGAGAGAGAGAGAGAGAAAGCATGAGCAGGGGAGGGGTAGAGAGAGAGGGAGACACAGGATCCGAAGCAGGCTCCAGGCTCTGAGCTGTCAGCACAGAGTCTGATATAGGGCTTGAACTCACAAACCGTACGATCATGACCTGAGCCAAAGTCAGACGCTCAACTGAATGAGCCATCCAGGTGCCCCCAAATGCAAATTAATGAAGCACTTATGAATACTGATGACTTAACGAATGTGTTCTCAAAGACTGAAGGATAGATACCTGAAGAAGACAAAATGGGAAATGAATGAAATTGATGAACCCCTTAGCCTGTTTGCTTTAGTCAAAGGTTCCAGAAACATGTTTTCATTTCTTTCTTACATGACCCACCCCACCTACTAATTCATGACTAATAGCTGAAAATGTAGTCATGATGCAAGGACTTCCCTGGCAGGCTTTTCTCAGGGTCTTCTTGCATACAGGAAAAAAACCAGAAGATGAAAAAGTTTGCTGAACATCTTGTATTTATATGCATTGTCTCACATAAGTCCTACTTACATGTGTAAATTTTGCCCTGGGAATGCCAGAGATTCCTCCCTGAGAAATGAATTCTAGGCTTCAGGGGACCAGAAGATTACTTTGTATGACAGACCACAAACAGATGGCGTTTCATAAGCCACACTCTACGTGTCTGAACAGCCGCACTGGGGAGATTTTATACCGTTAATGCACACCTCCACACTGAAAAACTCAGAATCCCTCTTGGTTTCTGTTTGGGTTTGGCAATCTGGACATTTTAATTCTCTGTCTGGCATTTTTTAATTTCAATTATATTGTGTTTACAATTTAGAAATACTTATAGGCAGCAGATATTTATAACTTTTTAGGTGATCACCTCTCCCGACTCCAGCATTAATTCCTCTTTCCTTTCATCAAGAGGCAGTCCTTAACTAGGGTTTGTTGTTTCTTCCTGGACTCTCCCCAGCTTTTTAACACCTTTTTGAAATGCTCAGGAAGAACATAGCTTTCTAGGTGCGGTCGCTGGAGTCACTGGGAGGAAACTTCACCTCCCCACTTTTTGGTATGATGTAACCTTTGCATACTTTGTAAGGACAAGCAGAAAATGCTGATGCGTAATTCATCCACATTAAATTCCTTATGAAGGAAAAACAAAGCTGGCAAAGTGCCTTCTTCTCAAAGGAAAGCATCATGTAAAGTTTTGTTTAGGAGCGAATGAAAAGTCATTATAGAAGAGAAAGTCTTGTTACCATTGTAAAAACATTCGTCTTTGATCCTCCTTTAACCTTTGTGATCAGTATTGTTTCACTTATCTACATCATGATGGAGGGGGGAAAAGTCCATAGTTTTAGACTGAATCCAAGAGAACACTGGTAAATATTATTATTCTTTAATTCCATGTTTCACTTCCTTTAAAAACAAAATTTTACATGATTTTAGTGCAAACCAAACACTAAAACAGGCCACTAAGATGATATCTGGTGGTGTGTTTTGGGGTTAGATGTGGCATGGGGGACAGAGGAGGTGGTGAAAGTAATTCCACTTGCAGAACAAATATGGAAAAATTTCTCTTGACCCACTGTCAAACTTTCAAAACTATCAGGGCCTTGGAGAAAATAAAGCCAAAACCCGAAGAAATTAAAGGACCTGTGTAAGATAATTCGACTTATGTGGAAGAAGTATAATTAAAGAGGAAGCGACCCTAATTCCCCTATAAGCATTTCTGTCATTGTTCCATTTTCTCTTGCTAAGTGCAAATCTGCTATCAAGTATTCAGAAATGGCAGAGAAAGTTTCCACATGCTGTTGGTGAAACAATTCCGTCCAATTCTTCAGTTTCTATTTCAGTGCCAATGGTAATTATTAATTAGTAGAATTCTAGAATTTCAGTCTAAATGGATAGTCACCAGGTAATTCCACTAACAATAGGAAGAGGTGATGAACATAAACATTAGGGGACCATTGACTCCAACACAAAGCTTTATAATCCATGCAGAAACAGAAATGTTCCACCTACTCAGGGCTCAATATCCAGATAGCTTTTAGTCAGCAAAAACTCTTTAGCTTATTCCATATTTCACAGAGAAAGGCTACGTAGTGTTGTCATGAGCTGGGCATGATTTATGTTTGCATTGGATATTCCATTTTCTTATCCCTGGTGTAGACTTCAGGCCCATGCCTGCGTCACTGGAAGTGTCATAACACTGACCTTGTCCTGGCCATCGACATCACGTCCCCTTAGACACTGTGAAAGGGCATGTTTGGAACTGGGTCCCTAGAGCAGCGGTCTAAAATACTGGTGGTAGCAAGGACATGAAGAACCCAAGCTTGGCATTGCTTTGGCTTGCTGCAAGGTTGGTAATTATTCCTGTGAGAATTCACATCTGACATGGTCAGAAGCATGAAGCTCAGTCTTTCTGCCGTTAGAACAATAACCACACAACAACAGCAGCACACCCAGAGTAGGACTGTGAACTTGGCTTCGGTCACAGTGGCTCGTTCACTCGGCTCCCATGGCACCCTAACGACGGCAAAGTCTGAAGACCATTGTTGAAATTTACTCTCGTTTCATCACGATCCCAACTTCCATTATTTTCAAGTCCAGTCAGCTTGGGAACTTTTGTTGTTTCATTGGAAGATTTTGATTTGGGGCCCACTGATTTTTATAAATGCCTTACGGAAATTTTTCACAAGGGCCCTACAGCGGTTTTCCTCTGGAACAGACGTTGTAAGGTGATTTCAGTTTTAGACACCTAAAATAGAACATTGGTTTCTGTGTGAGTTTGACGGCCTTTTGCACGGTTTATTGAGAATGATATATATGCTCTGGTATAACAGTTGCTCTTGGTTCTCCACCCAAGTCCCCTTTCCCCACCAGTGTGCCCATCCCCCAATGGCTATGCCTGTTAACTGGCTCACAGCCAAATCCTTCTCCAGAGGGTAGCCCTTGACCAACAGAGCACCTAGCCTGAAGATTCCTGGGAGATTCCAAGCTCTTACTTCCTTTCCCACCAGGAGCATCCTGCCACCCATGCTTGATGACACACGGCACTAAAACCAAGATCCCTCACCTTCTTGGGAAACGTCTACCATGCCATTCATACCCTAGATCTCCCTGTGAAATCCAGCTAAAGCCAGACTTCAGCTAAAGCCACGTCTCTGCTCACTTTCTTCTCTGTTCTAGTTTTCTGTACTCCATTACAGGGATCACCTTAGGGAATTCCCTCTGCCAACGACTTGCACAAGAATTCCCATCTTAGGTTTTGCTTCTAAGGAACTTGACCTCAGACTGCCATCTTGTTAACATTAAAAGGCTTACTTCATTTTCTTCTTTTTTGCCTTTCTTGGTCTCTTAGGCAACTGATATAACAGATTTTATATCAATTAATCTACAATTGACATAACAGATGTTACTCTAAGATGCACTTATTAAGCAAACAAACTTTTTCTTATTTTGTGCAGTCGGTCTTGGTCATTTTAAAAATGACAACTTAGTAGGCTACTGCAAAGGAAATGTATTTACACATTTTCTTTAATGCATCTCATATTATCTCTTGATGTTCTCCTAGTTACATGGATTTCAGAAAAAAATCATCAGTGTGGATAAAATAGAAATAAGAACACACAAGTAACTTGTGTATCCAGCTTCTTTTCTTAGGTTTTTAGCAGTAGACAGAATCTCCTGAATAAACCCTCAGCTGATGTCTGAAAAGAACGTGGCCCATGCTTATCATACATTTTCATTCATTTAATACTCACTTCTAGAATTGTTCACTCAACACAAATTTTCTGGGTGTCTACTGTGTGCCAGGCATGGTATTTAGCGCTGGTACATAACTGTGAACAAGATACACTTAATCTCTACTCTTGTGGGGCTTACTGTCCTCCCTAAAACTTTGATGTAGGCAGACAGAGACAAGTATTATACATTGGGAGCTATTATAAATTGGGAGATTATAAATTGGGGCTATTCTATTGCAATTGCAGGTAGATCTTTACTGCTTGTCTGTGTTTATAAGAAAAAGCATCAAAACAAATCTACGTAGGAAGTTGCCAGATTTGCAGCCATTTTTCACTAAAAAATTATACTTGTCAGTGCTTGGTACATTGCAGGGGCTCAATAAATATTCATTAAGTGACCAAGTGCCCAGTGACTTCATATTTTGCTTTTTTCTCATACCTCTTTCTTATGTAGCAGTAAAAAATAGCAAGAAAACCACTTAATAATAATCCAACACCAATCCCAATTGCAATGTATTTTTCATAAGAATCCACAGCATATGAAGTTAAGGTCAAGTGCTCACACCTTTCTCCAGTATAACCAGTAAAACACCTTTAAAAAAAGAAAAGAATATATAATTTTAAAACTCACCGTGATAGAAATTCAAAGAAATGGTCAATTTCAAAGAATGAAAAATTTCAGTAGAAAATAAGTCGTTTAAGGAGGAAAATTCAAATGAAAGCCAACTATTAAATGTATTGAAGAAGCTATATACTTTACAATAATCAATTCATTAAGGCTCTGTATTAATGTGAATACACTTCTCTCATTGGTAGAAGGGAAAGGTAGTCTGCTTGCAAGAGTCGATCTAGAAAATTATTAACATACTCTTTCGTAGGAAATTAATCACCCAGCAAACCAATGATCATAAAAATAGTACTTAATTGCTCTAGAATTTTATATTCCTAAAGTGTTTTCGCTATAGTCTATTTCATCTCATCATGTAATGAACCCTGTGAAAACTCAGAATCCTCTTTATAGTTGCTAAAACGCACATTTGGATTCAGTAGACTTGAGGCGAAGCATAAGCTTCTGCATTTCTAACAAGCTCCCAGGTTACATAGAAGCTGCTAATGTGGGAGCTATATTTTTGAGTAATGAGGGTTAGGTAGTTTAGAAAAAGACTCCTTAGATATTCAAATATAGTGAGTCATGTTCAGATGATGTACCCTTTTTACCAGATAAGAGCGAGGTGTGTGGAAATGTACTAGGTGAAACACACAGAAACATTATGTGAAACATAAATGTATCTCCTCCCAGATCTAGGACTTGGGAAGTTCTTTGCAATTACCTGCAGATGGCTTTCTCCAGCTCATGATGGAAGGCACAAACACCATTGATGCAGTAACTATTGTGGTCTTCCAGGCAAGGATGTGAGAACTTCAAGGCTATGGGCCCTTCTGTGTAGTCAGCTAGGAAAAGAACATACAATATTAACAGATGAAGTGGGTCGCCCTCTTATAGTAGATTTGTTACACACATGTAAAGAGACCTTTATTTCGAAGAATATTCGTTAGGTTCTCTGTCATTTAAAATATTGGCTGATTCCATCAGCAGGTTATTTTCACAAAGCTTAGGTTAACATCACTAATTTAGATACATCACTAATTCACTAGGGGATGGAGGTGGATTGATGACTTCTATTCTCTAGAAGCTGCATAATAAGGTATAGATACAAGTTTGCCAAAAGGTGGCAGCATTGATTCTCATTTTAGCAGGCTGTGTTGAGCAAGTCTCCCCAAATACTAATAAATGTCGAAGATTGCACCCAATTTTTTATTCTCCCCTTTACACCCGAGAGTCAGCACTTAGGAAACTTGGATTTATAGGGATAATGAACTCTCCAAACAAGATGAGACTTCCCCGTTTCCTCTTTTGTGGGCTACCACTGAGAAGGTAATTGAAAAGGGAGCACTGTGCCTCATTACAAAAGATGCGTTGTTATGACCTATACAAGAACCAGAAACAAGTTATGGGTTAATTTTCACAGAGTTGAGACAACACCTTTGAATGTTAATTGGAAATTTTACTCAGTTAATGAGACATTTCGAGATAGTGGGAAAAGCCCTGGACACAGAATGAGAAAATCTGGGTTTTGACTTCTAACACTATGCAAATGACCACATCTGGTAAAACTCTTGTGGTCAAGTGTCCAGAAGCCTCTGTATGGGAAGCTTCCTTTTGGGAAGCTGGGTTTCAGCAAAAAGAATACACTTCAGGATGTTTCCTCCTCATTCCCTGATGTACAGAAGACATATACCTATGCCATCCTTGGGGTATATTCAGTGGGGATACACTTGTGTAAAGCTGTATAATTGGGCCCTGTTTTGGTAAAAAATTTAATGACTGATTTTTAAATTTGTCCCAAGCAGCATCAGTGGTGTTTTATTTTGTCATTATTATGAATAAACATATCTCCTCATCCTTAGTCATCATGTTACATATACCATACCATATTTGCCTTGCTAAGTAGATTAACAGAATCCTCCCTATTTGTTTTAAGGGGGAAAAAATCTAAAAAGGAATATTTTTTATATTGAAATACTAAATCTTAGGTACTAAGTCACCAATAAGATACTGTGTCATATAACTTCATTTTTATTAAGAACACACAATATCACCTTAAAATTCTCCTTAATCTTGGTAAATGTGGTGTGTTGTGAATCAAGTGTCTCATTTTAACAACTAACTCTCAGCCAGTGAGAATTTCCCATTATAAACTGGGCTAGGTTCTTCCTGCTTCAAGACTAAATTAGTTGAATTAGCCGCTCCTGCACCAGGATTTCCTAGGAAATGTGAGAACTGAAAGAAGATATCTCCAAAGAATATGCCAGAGAGACTTCTCTTTCCCCCCAAAAGAAGAATATTGGTTTCAAGTTGATGAAAAATTTCCTAAGATCCTGGGTGCAGATTTTTAAATTAATTAAAAAATGGAAAAACTAAAGTTCTCCAACAAGAAAGCAAAGGACAACTGTAGAGATGATATATTTGACGCCCTGGTTTCCGTTATTACCATCTGTAACTTGGAAAACTTTACTTGAATTTCACTCCTAAGGAAGTAAGAAGGTGGTGCTGGGCTTATTGCTCTGAACTCAGACACTGGGAAAAAGCTCCACTTGGATTTTCTACAGCATTATCTTCCAGTGAAGATCTTTCCTCATGGCTCAGAAGACATGAAGAAGTTGGCTAAAAATTATTCTAAACCTTACACAGATTTTGTTTTGAAAATGGATAGATATTTTTAAAAATTGGCAAACTATTTTAAGTGAATTTTTTAATTTAAAATTATTGGTAAAATGAGGCATACTTAAATATTACTATCTTTCGTATTCAGAAACAAATCATTTGACATGATCTTCTTTTCTTTGCCTGGCTCTGAGCATAAGCTATGGTGTTTCCTCTGTCCTGTCGCATCACCAATCTTCACAAAAGTGGGTGGTGATTTGGGTGAGAATCATAACCACCCGGTACATAGGTCTTGGCAGGTAACAAACTTTCCAAGTTCACCTCTGAGAGTTCAAATAACAGCAGCTAGAAGCTATTCTAATAATAACAATAAGAGTAATAATATAGGAAAGAAAATATACCATCACCATCAACAATAAAAGTTGGGTACACATGGTTAGGAAATGGAGCATTTGTTAAAATGACAACAAAACCGCCCCCAAAGCAAAACAAGAAAAAAGATCTTTCCAAAGATGGATTGAGGCTTCACCTTATCCTAATTTCTTTGCCTGCAAAGTCATAGTCATAGATTAAAATATGATATTAAAATATCAGTCATCAAAAATGCCCAAATGGGGACTAACTTCCTCAGAACACAAATGGGTTCTTAGGAACCAACCTGGAGTCAACCAGAAGGCAATATTTAAAAGGTATGTCTTTGCTGGCATATTTACCTGTCACGTCTATTTAATAGCATCCTGCTAAAAAGAGTTGATTGCCTAATAATGAAATACCCATTAAAAAATCTCCAATGTTGCTTTTTATCACAATCCAAAGTTCTCTCAAAAGGTAAAAAAAAGAAATCACTTAAAATACAACAGTGTGAAGAAAATACCTTCTGTTTTGTTAACTGTCCAGTTACTCTGCTGGGTTGTGTTTGAAGGTGTTCCCATCACCGCTGCTTCTTCAGTCAAGGCTGTCATTGCTATATGAAGGGGTGGGGGTTTGGGGGGAAGGCACGTTTAGCAGGTGAGCCTCCTTCTATGTGCAAGCAACAGATAGAAGGTTATGTACAAGCAACAGATCAAAAGGTACTCTTACTCTGCTTATTCTCACTTCTGTTCTATTCTTAATTCATTTACATTTGAAAACCATAACCTGATTAGGACAGCTTCCTGACAGTTTCTCATTCATACCTATTCCCCTGACTACCTTATAATCACAGAAAACAGAAATACAGTCATTTTTAAGAGCACGTGGATTCATTTATATACTAATTCAATCACAAGGATGCTATGGCAAAGTGGTTAAAATGTATCAACCACTCCTCAGTTGTAGAAAGCAAACACACAGGTCTCAAAAAAGAGGGTATCATAATCTGTTAGGAGCCGAGTCTGTATTACATAATAAAACTCAATTAATTCACAGATTCCTTGCTCTGTTCTTTGTCGTGAAGAACGACTGTCAAAAGCCAACTTCTCACTGGAACAGAGAGAACAAATCCTATTCATATTCTACACTGATACAAAATTAACAAGACAAAAACAAACCACCTACCTTTGAATAAGAGATAGACTGATACTGACACTCCGAAAGCCATTTCCAGCTGTTGTTAACAATATCTTTCTTATCCTTCCAGACTGACTGGTAGAAGGTTTTTATGGAGCTCTGCCGAGAGTCTTTCTTGCATTTATATTTCATGAAGCGTCACCTGCCGTTCTTACCAATCAAAAAAATATGTACTTTTGGCAGGAGCTATAGGTAAAGCCCTTGAGGCGCTCACACACTTATTTAGGATTCCTTCATTATCTAGCACTGTGATCAAGTTTTCTTTTGAAACACTGGTTTCCTGTTACCTGTGGGCATAATCGTGTATGTAAAAGTATTTAAAACAACAAAAAAGAATCTCAATTCAGGAAAGGCCCCATTGCTGCGAACAGAATTATACCAATCTCCAAGGTTACTAGGGACCTATGTAGGATTCCAACAAGGCGGGGGGGGGGGGTGGTGGGGGGGGTGTCTGATTATTTGCATAACCTCTAAGTGAATCAAACATCTCTGAAACTGCAGTCAGTTACACCACCTTTCAGGACAGACTGCGTTCTATCTCAAATCAAATTACTTTGTAATTTAGTGGCAGGGGAGAAAATTAAATCTGCAAAAAAAAATTAAATCTGTATAAACACCGAGGTTTGATATTCCATTTTATTTTTTGCTACTTCATATTGCTATTTACAAGCTCTGTAAAGATAATTATTTTTAATAGCATAACATTTACCTTTATGTCATTCTGCCATTTAAGATTTTTCCAGTAAATGGAATGTGCTACCAATCTCTTTAGGACTATAGTGCTTCAATCTGTGTTCCAATGATTAGGCTAGAGACGACCAGTCAAGTACCAAGATGATGATGATATTTATGATGTCTCCACTAAGATAACATATTTAGGTTTGGTATATCTGATGAATAGAAAGTTTTGTTTGCTTTTTATTTTTTAGAGAGAGAGAGAAGAGGGTGCGTTGGGGAAAGGGGTACAGGGAGAGAGAAAGAGAATCCTAAGCCGACTCCACACTCTATGCAGAACTCCAGGCAGGGCTCTATTCCATGCACCTGGGATCATGACCTGAGCCCAAATCAAGAGTTGGACACTCAGATGACTGGGCTATCTGGGTACCCCTAATGAATAGAAAGTGTTAAGTTTAACGTTACCTTCAAATTTTTCTCAGTGTTGGGGTGCCTGGGTGGCTCAGTTGGTTAAGCTTCCAACTTGGGCTCAGGTCAAGATCTCACAGCTTGTGGGTTCGATGTGGCCCCACGTCAGGCTCTGTGCTGACAGTTTGGAGCCTGGAGCCTGCTTTCAATTTTGTGTCTCCCTCTCTCTGCCCCTCCCCCTCTCGTGCTGTCTCTCTCCCAAAAATGAACGTTTTTTAATTTAATTTTTTATTAAAAAAAATTTCTCACTGTTAACTTAGCTGTAATTATTACAGTGGCATTTTAAACGCCAAAACAGATGATTGTTCCTATTAGATTTTGTGACTGTAGGAGCTTCCCATAAATTTTCACCTGCCCCAAATTATTACAAGGAACTTATGTAAATATGTTGCACTGTAGGTGCTGTGCTTTTCTACCAGGAATTTCAATTGCTCACATTTTCGGTACCTTGAAAACCTGTTTTAGTCAAGATAGGTTACCACTTGCAGCGTGTCCATCCAGCAAATTTGGTTTACCAGAACGGATCTCTTTTACTATTGAAATATGAATTTGGCTGTAGAAATCACACAAGAATGAGCTTGTTGAATTCATTATAACTTGGGCAATCACCACAGGAGTCATCATTTTAAAGTTAAAAGAATGTATTGCACTTGGCTTACTTTAAATGTGCCTGCATTTTGTATTTCTACTTTTGTGAGTTTTCTTTATTATGAAGATCATTTCTGGATCAGTATTTTCCCCAGAACAATAATATTTGAGTTATAAATCAAATAATCAGCCTCTGCACCTCTGGTGTGAATTGAAGAAGAAAACATTTATGAAGGGTTAAATAAACCATTACAACCAATGGCGGTTTTTGAAAGGAGATGCCAGGTCCAATGTGAAATATTTTTATTTGTAAGGCGGGGACATAGCACAACAGCCATCTTGGTTGTAACTGTTAACTGGGGTTTGCATAGAGCTTTGCGTTTTGCAGAGGGTTTTCATGCACATCTCGAGTATTTCTTCAGAGTGGTCTTAGCTCCAAGAAATACAGTGCCTAACATATACTATACACCTAATGACTCCATCTTGAGTGAATAAAGTAATAAACAATAGGGCTTCTTTCAATCCCTTATGACAACTGGGGAATGGAGACTCAAAAAAATTAAGTGACTTACCAAAGGACATAGCCTAGAGTCAAGACTTGAATCCATGTCCAGATTCCAGATCACATGTCCTTTCTATTTCCCCAGCTGCGTGCTCTGCTAGGAATCTGTATACTGATCCCAGAGGAATTCTCTGAATTATCTCCTATAATCCAACCTTAAATAAATTACCTCTATCCTAAGAATCTAAATATTAAATGAACTGTGGTTTTCACTCATGTCTGGGCTGAGAGACATGGACGATGCTCTTTCCTGATGTTTCCCCACTCTGATGAATTGGGCCACATAACACAGAAACTCCCCTCCTGGGGCGCCTGAGTGGCTCAGTCGGTTAAGTGGCCAACTTTAGCTCAGGTCATGATCTCATAGCTCGTGGGTTCGAGCCCCGCGTCAGGCTCTGTGCTGACAGCTCAGAACCTTGAGCCTCCTTTCTATTCTGTGTCTCCCTCTTTCTCTTTCTGCTCTTCTCCCACTAGTGATCTCTCTCTCTCTGAAAAATAAATAGAAGCATAAAAAAAAAAAGAAAAGAAAAGAAACTCCCCTCCCACTTTCCTGAAGGCTCACAGTGGAAAATAGCTCTAGTCAGCTCACATGGATCTTTCCTCCAGGACTCCTACTGATGGATCCCACTTACATTCTCTTCAGGAGGGTCTCCTGCCTTGGCTTCTTCAATCCTCCCACAAAAAGTCCTTTCCTCAATCCTGAAGAATGGGGAGATGGGTATTGTAAGGTGGCCTCACTGATACCTTCACTCATTCTTGACACACATTGGAGCAGGTTGAAAAGAGAAAGGGGAATGAAGGCTAAGAGCTGCAGCACTCCACGGTCAATTTTCCCTCCTACCATTTTTCCTGTCTTTTTAATTTATTCGTCTCTCTCCTCTTGTCACACCATCCCTGAAAGTGTCTGAAAGTGTCTTCCCTTCACTGCCCTTCCCTTCTTTCCCTTCCCTTCCCCTCCCTTCCTTCCCTACTCATCCCTTCCCCTCACTTCCTTTTCTTTCTTTTCTTCTCCTTTCCTTTCCTTTCTTTTGTTTCTTTCTTTCTTGCTCTTTCAGTAACTCCACCAAAATCTATTGCAAGATATTGTCAGGAAATTGTCATCCCAGTCCATTGTTTTCTCTCTCTCTTTCTCAACCTATTATGTAATTCTCATGGATGTGGTTGCCATTCCTTCAATCATTCATTTATTCACCCATAAAATATTAAATGTCCACAACATCCACAGCACTGGGCTGGGTGTGATGTTAGCAAGAAAAATAGACAAATCATTCCTGGCATCTGGCCTCAAGGACCTGAAGGGAGTTAAGGAAGGCACATATGTAACTGCAGGACTGGGTAGGAACTAATAAGTGCCATGAATGTGTACGGAAAGTTACACATGAGAGTTCAGGGATGGGATTGAATCAAATTCTCAAGGCAGTTTCATGTGACGTGAACTTTAAATATCAAGTGAGATTTAGATGTATAATAAGAGAGATGATTTCAGGTGGGGGAGGGCACTGAGGAAGGCAACATGATATCATGAAAAGAGTGAGCTCTGGCTCCCATCATCCCAGACCTTGCTTTGAATTCCAATTCCACGTCTACTATCCATTTAGCCCTGGCTGGGGCTTTTTAATAACTCCAAGGGTCAATTTCTTCATTTATAAAATGGAGATTGTCAATAACAACAACAAAAAATCAAAGCATTTAGCACGTGATGGTGCTCTCTTAAGGATAGTTCTTATTACTGAACAGCACTAGAAAAACACAAGCTGTGTGTAATGGTCCACAAGATCAGAATTTAGTGACCAATACACTTTACCAAGTCCTGAATTTTCATCACTAGCCATGAATTCTTATTCTCTTCCCAGACTGATATTATGTCAGGACTTCTATTTATGGATTATGTCATCGCCTCATACTCAACATGTCTTAAAGTAAACATATCTCTTCTCCACATCAGCTCCCCTCTACAACTTCCTCATGTTAACCGAAGAAAACATCTTCCAGGCTCTAACTACAATTCTCCTAACTTACTAAGCATGGAGTAAATTATCCAGGCTCTCTCTAATCTATCTCTGCATACTTATCCAGCTCTATTTCCACCACTCTCCAACACACACTTTTCATTTTAGTCTGACTGTGACTCTTGCTTTCATATATATATGCTAAACTCCTTCATATATATATGCTAAACTGTATCTTTGTATTATTGTTCAATCCCCCTTAATTCTTCAGGATCTTTTTTACAGATATTTACAGAAAGAAGTTACTTCTCCAAGGCTCTTCTGCATGGCCAGCATCTATCTTTTATGCACCCCAAATATCCATACATAAGGTTGTGGTACCAGTGAACCAACTTCATCTCCTTTATGCGCTGACAAGGCTTCCTTTTTTTTTTTTTTAATATTTTTATTTATTTCTAGGAGAGAGAGAGAGAGACAGCGTGAGCAGGGGAGGGTCAGAGAGAGAGGGAGATACAGACTCTGAAATAGGCTCCAGGCTCTGAGCTGGCAGTCTGCACACATGGGGCTTGAACCCATGAACCGCGAGATCATGACCTAAGCAAAAGTCAGACGCTTAACCGACTAAGCCACCCAGGCGCTCCCAAAGGCTTCCTTCTTGACTCAGACTCCTCTGAGTCCTCTTCTCAACTAGGCCTGATGAGCTCAGTTTTAGCAAAGAATCCTGCTCCATCAGTTTATGCAGACCCCCCAACCCTATATCTGATCAAGTTCCCCATGCTTCACCCTTTATATCTGGTCTGCCTTTAGCAAAAATCCTGGTAAGCTAGTTTAGCAAGACTCCCCCCACCCTTGAAATCCAATCAAGTTTCTCTTATAGTAATTTTGCATCCACTGCTCCTCCTGCTCATTGGATATAGATCCATAGCTACCTTGGCTATATTTGGAGCTCAGTTCAATCTTCTCTATTGCAACACTCTTTTTTATAATGTTTATTTATTTATTTTGAGAGAAAGGAAGCACAAGTGGGGGAGAGGCAGAGAGAAGGAGAGACAGAATCCCAAGCAGGGTCTGCACTATCAGCACAGAGCCTGATGTGGGGCTTGAACTCATGAACCACGAGACCATAACCTGAGCTGAGATCAAGAGTCAGATGCTTAACCGACTGAGCCACCCAGGTGTCCCACAATAGTCTTTCTTTTTTTTAAATCTTTTAACGTTTATTCATTTTTGAGAGACAGAGAGCAAGTTGGGGAGGGGCAGAGAGAGGAGACACAGAATCCAAAGTAGGCTCCAGGCTCTGAGCTGTCAGCACAGAGCCCAATGTGGGATTCAAACTCACGAACCGTGAGATTATGACCTGAGCTGAAGTCAGATGCTTACCCGACTGAGCCACCCAGGTGCCCCAATAGTCTTGATCCCAGGGCAATAGTCTTAGATAAAGTCTTTCTTACCATTTTGAACAGATGTCAGAATAATTTTTCTTTTACGGTACTTTAGTTTGTTTCTAGAAAGGCTCACTCTTGAATTTTAACCCAAAGGGTAGAACCCTTTCAAAAATAATTCCTCCTGCACGTTGAGGGTTTGAGGTGGTATTCTCAAAACTGCAGACTTCATCTTTTTCCATGTACATGTACTTTGGGTCATTTTGTGTGTTTGGGGAATTGGGGCCCTTATGAATACAATAGGCCCTTTCTGAAATGTTTGCTTGGGGGCTTTGAATTAAAACTTCTGTTGGTGTTATCGGACAAAGACTGGTCTGGACTGATGGTAGAATGGGCTATAAACCCTTTTCTTGGATGTTTAAAAACTTATACATTTCCCCAGCATGCTGTAAAGCGTAGGTAATAATTCTATTCCTGAAGCTAATATTACACTCTAGTCAACTAACTGGGATTTAAATAAAAACATGAAAGTACAAAAAAAAAAAAAAAGAAAAAAGAAATAGGTAACAAACATGAACAAAAAAACTTATAAATATCTTAAGGAAAAAGAAGACAGGTATTCTTCAAATTGCTTTTATTACACAATTGAAATATTAATTACAAGCCTCTAGTCTATTTTCACACAGTTGATCAGGAGTGCACACTGATAAAGACATGCACTGGGTAAGAATCATTGTAGGTACATAAACACACTGGGATCAGCCATGAAAACAACATAATTATGTGCTGAGGCTAGTCTCAAAATTGCCTCCAACTGACATTCAATGTATTTCCTAATTTAAATTGTGTTAGAAATACGGCATCTACTTTGAGAACCAAATACTGTAACAGAAGAGGGAAGAACTGTGGGCAAGAAAGTGGTAGGTTTCTAGTTGTAGCCTCAGGGTCAGCTTGGGCACATTGTGTCATATTTTCCTGTTAATTTCTGAATCTGTGAGCAGACATAATGTTTGTTCTTTAATGATGTCCTTGCTCATCCTATATCATATTTTTCTAATATTTGTGGGGAAATACAGCCATACTTTTGTTTTCTATGTTTGTTTTGGAATTTTCCATTATTACTCAAGGAAAGGATTTTCCAAATATTTTTCTAGAAGAAGAAAGAAATTACATGTAAACAACCTATCCTTATTACATTTTTACTATGGCAAGCAGTCATTTACAATTTGAAATGATCATTACCTTTCTTTTTTTTTTCAGTTTTTCTTTTTAATGTTTATTTTTGAGAGAGACAGAGACAGAGAGTGAGTGGGGGAGGGGCATAGAGAGGGAGACACAGAATCTGAAGGAGGCTCCAGGATCTGAGCTGTCAGCACAGAGCCTGACGTGGGGCTCGAACCCATGAACTGTGAGATCATGACCTGAGCCAAAGTCAGACACTTAGCCAACTGAGCCACCCAAGCACCTCTGATCATTGCCTTTCTAAGTAACCCTGTGTTTTTTGCTTTCTTTATTTTTCTTTTCTTTTCTTTTTTAATGTTTTATTTATTTCTGAGAGAGAGAGAGAGAGAGACAGACAGCGTGAGCAGGGAAGGGTCAGAGAGAGAGGGAGATACAGAATCCAAAACAGACTCCAGGCTCTGAACTGGCAGTCAGCACAGAGCCCAACTCGAGGCTCGAACCCACGAACCGGGAGATCAGGACCTGAGCTGAAGTCAGAGGCTTAACCGACTGAGCCACCCAGGCACCCCTAATTTTCTTTCCTTGAATAGAGTGTCATTTTCTCATTAATCTACCTCATAGGATCCATTCATGAGATATACTGGCTCAAGATTTTATTTTTAATGTTTTAGCTTTCTTTTACAAGTAAGCTCTTTTTCAGCATATGAGACACATAAAATATATAAAAATGGAGCATGCTTATGTCCAAACCGAAGTTACATTTTACAAGGGCATCTGTTTGGCTGACAAGACATTTGTTGAAAACATACAGTGTGTCATATTTGTGTCAAAAATATATTCATTTATTACGAGCCCTTTATTATTTAATATTATGAACAAATATCATTCACAAAATAAACCATTGTTACCAAAGTTTTCATTGGAATTGTTTTTTGTTTTATCCTAAAACTCAAAATCTGTTTGCAGGAAATGCGTAAAGGTGTATGGATCCTCTGATCCACAGTGATTCCCTCCATGAAAAAATAAATACGATGTAGAAATAAATAGCTTTGTAGTAAAATATAAAGGTGTTTACACCCTTTGTCAAATAAATAAATAGCATGACTTCATTTTGCTTTATTCTTTCCTGTGAATTAGTAGATGAGTTTTTTAGCTGCTAGAAGGGTGTTCCTCAGAAGCATGGCCACGGTCACCGGTCCGACGCCTCCTGGAACTGGAGTGATATAGCCCGCCTTCTTCTTAACAGCTGATGGAGAAAACAGAGAGCCATCTTTATTTTTAAGGTTTTTTTTCTGAGAATATGATATTTTAAAATATACTGAACTAGTAAAAGATAAACTGAGACGTAGAAAAAAATTTTTTAAGGTTTTATTTTTTGGCAGGGGGCACTTAGGTGGCTCAGTTGGTAAACCAACCAAGTCTCAATTTGGGCTGGAGTCATGATCTCAAGGTTGCTGGGATTGAGCCCTACTTCGGGCTCTGTGCTGACAGCATGAGACTGCTTGAGAGCCTCTCTCTCCCTCTCTTTGCCCCTCCCCCACTAGCACGTGTGCTTTGCTCTCTCCCTTTAAAAAAAATGGAAAAAAGATTTTATTTTATTATTTTCTTAAAGTAATCTTGGGGCGCCTAGGTGGCTCAGTTGGTTAAGTGTCTGACTTTGGCTCAGGTCATGATCTCATGGTTCACGGGTTCAAGCCCCACGTCGGGTTCTGTGCTAGCAGCTCAGATCCTGGAGCCTGTTTCAGATTCTGTGTCTCCCTCTTTCTCTGCCCCTCCCCCGCTCATGCTGTCTCTCTCTGTCTCAAAAATAAATAAAAACTATAAAAAAATTAAAGTATTCTCTACATTCAATGTAGGGGTTCGACATTACAACCCTGAGATGAAGAGTCACATGGTCTACCAAGTGAGCCAGCCAGCCACCCCTAAAATTTTTAAGAGCTCACTTGAGTATTTATCAATTCAAATTGGACAGCAACAAACTGGAAGTAGTCAGGAGAGCTCCACCAACGAGGAGCGAATGAAAGATTTGTAAGAGAAGAAGCAGAAACAAAGCAAGGTCATTATCATTGGCTACAACTTAAAGCCTAATTGGCTGTTGGTGACTGGTTGTTCTTAGGTTTTGATTTTGTAATCTGGAGGTGTTTATAGGCTTACATTTTGGTTTGCTTACACAGGCTGCCGTGGCATTAGAGCCATATGAGTCCAACAGCCTCCTTGTTTAATTAATTTAACAGAATAGGGTGGATTTTTCTGCATTACACATATAACTTTAACAACCTCAACCACATTTTTAGAATGAAGTAGGTGAGAAACACTCACACACTTAGATAAACAATTCTGTGTATGATGTCTAATCATCCTAAGACTGTAAGTTGAATCTCCATGCAGTTAGCTTTACATGATAAATATCCATAACCCATGATTGACCCAACTACCTGTAATTCTCATTAACCAGTCCTAAAATACATGCAATTGGTCACAAAGCGGGAACAGGATATAGACAGTTCAGCGCATGCCATTTGTTAAGTTGGAAAATTCCTGTTGTAACAACAGCATCATTGATGTGTGGATAATACATTCCAGTGCAAGTCTAATAAAAATCATCAAATATATCTGAATGACTGACATATACACAGAGTCCTGTTCCAAGGTATGTAGACTTATTCAGTGAATAGACTCAAAGAAAATGACAGAGAACTTTCAGCAAGTTTTATTTAAGAATGTTTTCACACCCACATTATTACACGTGAATGGCCCCACACTTTGACCTGTTGGTTTAGCGCTTCCCCATGTGAATGTGAACAATGAAGCTTTCCCAGATAACTCTTTTACAAAATTAGCATAGACAATACTTCTTCAATGCACACTCTGACATTCTTAACCACATGTTATTTAGATATATTATTGCCTTTACAAGTTTGCTCCAAGATGCTTCCATATGAATCAAAACTAACAGATCTTAAGTACTATTTAGTATTATAGAATTATACTTTGTAGATCTTAAGTATCATTTTTGTACAATTTATAATGCCCTCTTGAAAGAGGGTTTGTAAAATTTACATTTATTTTATGTGAAGTTAGTAGTACACTAGATTATTTTTTAAATCAGAGGCAAAGCAAAGGAATAATACTCTTTTACTTGAAGAAAAGTCCAAATAGGCTAAATACATCACAAAAAGAAAAGTCTAGCTAGTATGTGTTATCAACCTTCTCATGGCATGTTACCAAGAGAAGATAAGAATACTTAGGATTTGGAAGGTAATAGAATAGTTTTCCAAAAAGCCTCTCTACACATGAAAGTGCCATTTCCCTCGCCACACTTCTATTCAATGCCAAACACTCGGCTAGGTCAACAGCCATTTCACAAATAGCCATGAATTATCAATATTTTCTTCCTGAGCTCTAGCTATTCCTTCTTCCCGGAATATTCTTCTACTTTGTCCATATACGAAAAGTCTTATTATTAAAGGGCCATATTAAAAGCCAATAAAATGTTACTTGTGCATGATTTTTCTCAGAAACTTCCCCCTCCAACGTTGACCCCAAAGCCCCACTATCTGTGTTCCCAGTAACTGAACACATTTCTCTGTTATGGAACTTAACACTCTGTGCCATCTGTTTTCTTAACTAGACATCAGCATCTGTAAGGGAGAAACCAAGCCTTTACAGCTGGTGCTGTTGCCATTGTTTTGAATCTTAAGCGTCTCTGCATGCACAGATTAGGCAATTTGGTAAATTTTGTTAAATTTTTTATTTACCTATTAAATAGCCCTTGAAATTTAAAATCTAAAATCAATTTTTAGGAATGTGTCAGTGGATACAAACAATTTAGTTCATGCTAATTTAGTGAAAAACTCAAGCTACTAATTTGCTTGGTCATGACACACTGTAGTTTTTACTATTTTTTAAAGTTTATTTCTTTATTTTGAGACAGGGAGAAAATGTATGAGTGAGGTGGGGAGACACAGAATCCAAAGCAGGCTCTGCACTGTCAGTGTGGAGCCCAATTTGAGGCTTGAACTCATGAACGGTGAGATCATGACCTGAGCCGAAATCAAGAGTCGGATGCTTAACTGAGAGGGCTACCAAGTCACCCCTACTTTGTGATAAGCTGGCCTGATGGCATGACCAGTCTCCCAGGACCTTTTCTATAGATTTGGAAAAGCCATGCCTTTAAAATATCAGCAGATCTCTAGAAGAAATGTACTACTATTTACACTGATAGTATATAAAGTCATGTATTTGTAAAGTACTTACTTTGAAACATTAATGGGTAAAAATAAAAGACTACTGAATGATATGGTAAATGAAGAATCAAGTATAAACTAAATCTTCAATGGAAAACAAAATGGTTTATTTCACAACCAACAGGTGGATAAAAGTCATTGTGTCAGGGAATCTGCTCTGGGTAAATAGTCATTTTTTATATAATTTGGTTTTCAACTTGGAAAGGGAAAGTGGCTTGGAATTATGTGTATATAAAAAATAGTAATAACCCTAGCTACTATCAATTGAGTACCTACTACCTGCCAAAGAACTTTATATATATGATTTGAATAATTCACATTGAATTATTACTTCACTTTAATAGATGGAGAAAGTGTGTCTCCCTGAAGTTAAAGGGACTTACCACTCCCTTATATGGCAGAGACATTATTTACAGCCAGGCTTGAAATGCTCCACGATGACATCATTCCACCCCATACCCAGCGCAACTGCATTATAGACCCGAATACATAGAAATATCCCAAGAAAGACTCAAGTGCCAAAAATAAACTCAGTTTTCTTGAAGGGTTAGGAGGGTAGTCTGAGAAAAGAAACAAAGAGGAAAGTTTGAGTAAGAAATTTTTCTACATATTTCCTATGCATGTTCACAGTCCCTCATGTTTGAATTATGTCCAGCACGTCAAATTACACAGCTGGGTTAGCAGTCTGAACTGCTTTCTTCCTGGGCGTCAGATCAGATAAACCACTGGTCTGCTCAGGTGACATGACACTCCTCTCCCAAATTATGTTTTTCACAATATGCTTACTATTGCATTCTTCTGCTTCAAAAAATGAGGTTTGGGGTGGTGGGAGAGGGAAGGGGAATGAGCTGTTGTATGAAATAATACCTGCTGTAAATCTGGAGCTTCTGTCTGCTTTTTTTTTTTTTCACACATTTTCCTGGCAGAAACACACATGTATCTTGTCTTGCCTATTACTTCATAGAAATACATTATGTGATGGGTAGCGGGCCTTCACCTGATGTGGGCTAGGGCTTCTCTGGACATTCATAAGCGTTCAGTTGCATCAACGGAGCTCTGTACACTTCTCACTAAGCAAGCATTATGATATCACTATGAACACACCTTGTTATTCAAATATGTGCTTCCAATATTTTTTTATCTTTGAAATTAAGTGGATGAATATGAAAATTAAGTTGGTACAGTCTGGAAAGGCCAACTGTGAGGAGTTAGATTGAAAAAAAAAAAAACATATTAGGTGTTTACCCTTTCTGATTTGATTTTCATGAAAATCTATATCTGGGAATGGAATGTAACTGCATCTGCTGCTGATTAGTGTCAATGTATTGTCTATTTACATAAGAACCAGGATACGGAAGTACTGATTTCTCAAGAAAGATAGGGAATTATTATTGGCAAATGCCTGCGAGTACAGATGCCAATGCATTTCTCTAGTCTAATGATTTTGCATGACTATTCCAGGGCTGTCCTACAAGACATATTTATGAAGTCTCAGCAGTGGCTTATGAGCTAAAATTATTCATGTGAGAAACAATTAAATTCAATATGTTTGATGCTCTCAAAAGCTTCTTCCCCAATCATGTCTGCAGGAGAGTAAGTTAACAAGCATTAAGTCACCAGAATGATCTCTCATTGGGTGGTCTTTCCCTGAGGGCAGACAAAGGTTTGCCCTTGCTTGTAGAAGATGATGCTTTTAAAGATTAATCCTATTCTGTGTGTGTGGAGCGCGGGGTGGGGGGAACGTTCTACGTGCTCTATTGAAAAGAATTACAGAAGCACTTTAAGGCAATAATTTCTTTCAGAGACTTATTTACTCTGTGTTTAGGTGTGAGGGAGTATGTGTGCATGTTAAGGAAAATGCCAACTATTCTGGATGTATGAGAACAAGGTACAGGTTCTCCCTCTCCCATGCTATCTGAAAGTAGAGCATTCCTATGAAAACTTTCATAAGCCAAAATGGTATGAAGCTGAGGCAAATACTATTAATTTATATGGGAAAAAAAATTTGAGCATGCCCAGACCTAAAAACAAAGAAAACCACCTCTCTGGCTTCTCTGACCCTTAGGACTCATCTTGCTAACAGGTGCACAAAATAAATGAAGATAAGCATAGATGCTCACAGACACAGTTCAAAGCAATGGTGGCCGGATGTTGAAATGAGTATTGTTTCCAGGAAGGAGCTTGGCAGGGCCACTCTCCCAGCTCAGGGTGCACACTGCTTCTGTAATGCTTGCTGCAAAACAAATGCTAAATGTTTTTTGTTTTGCACCTGTTTTCCTCCCCAGGAAAGCTAAAATTCTCATTGGATTTCTTTCACCTAGCAAAACCAGATACTGATGTATGCTTTTTAAAAGCAAAGTGGCTACAAGAATATTCAGCCAGTGGGGGAATGTGCATTGGATATTGATCGATAATCAGGATTTTCATAAGAGGCTCAGGGATTGTAAAACCAGGGTTGGATTCGATTTTGTGAAGTTAACATGATTTCAGAGTTACGGAAACTGTTGAACAATGGAGGTAAATAAAACAATCATCAAATCCTATTGTTATCTGCATGGAACTTGCACTGGGGAACGAGATTCAGATGGAAATGACTTGGTGAAGTTTAAAGCAGGTTTCTGAAAATAAAGATTTTGAGGAAAGGCAACAATTAGCATGGCAATCTATTTGAATGACCTCACTATAAACTTTAGACTNATGTGCATTGGATATTGATCGATAATCAGGATTTTCATAAGAGGCTCAGGGATTGTAAAACCAGGGTTGGATTCGATTTTGTGAAGTTAACATGATTTCAGAGTTACGGAAACTGTTGAACAATGGAGGTAAATAAAACAATCATCAAATCCTATTGTTATCTGCATGGAACTTGCACTGGGGAACGAGATTCAGATGGAAATGACTTGGTGAAGTTTAAAGCAGGTTTCTGAAAATAAAGATTTTGAGGAAAGGCAACAATTAGCATGACAATCTATTTGAATGACCTCACTATAAACTTTAGACTGCAAAGGAAATTCTGTAGATTTCCTTGAGGATAATTTAGAATATTAGAGCATCTACATTTAGTTGTATAAAAAGAAAAGAAATGACCATTTAAAATCAGTCATTTGGGTTGCAAGATTTGCCTCTGTACATACTACTCTTTCTTTGACATACCTTTTCTGCATTTTCTCACCTGATGAATATTTATTCTTCCTTTCCAGATTTAGCTAAATGTCATTTCCTTTGTGGCACTCATTAACTCCCCAGGCTGAGTTCATTCATTGGCCCGTGAAATTTAGCAGAGTGATTTTCAATATTCAGTCACAACGTATGCTGAAGTCTCCCGAGAAAAGTAGTCAAAATACAATCTAAAGTACTTGGCTTTGGATAGCTGGCAATTCTCTTAAGAACACTGGTGCATTTGATAGAATGTTCTATGGATCTTGACTACTTGAACATTAATTCTGTAAGGCCCTATTTGACCAGTAAATTTAAAGTTGCTTTGAAATATTGAAAAACCGCAGGACACCTTGTGTTTTATAATGCAAACATTTACTAAGTGAGATGTGTCCTATAACTTAAAAGTGGCCATAAATGAGAACTGCAATTGGAAGTAACTTTTTTTCTTCTAAACTAGGTAAAATGCTTGGTCTCTTGACAGAACTACCAGAGGCACTGTAAATTAAAAGTTAATAAGATTTTGAAAAAAGAAAAAAGAAAAGTAGTCAAACTACATATCCTTCCTCCCAACTCATAATGCTAGGGCACGCCACTGAGAATCATTGTTGGAGTGAGAGAGACTTCTAATAGTGGTTGTGTGAGGGAGAAGGTGTTACACATGTTAATAGAAGAAGTTTAAAACATGGTTGAAATTCACTGCTTCATTAAGGCTACTTCACCTGGGGACCACCCGGTCTCCCAGTCAGGCCCCAGGCAAACCCCAGTGTGCAAATGCTTAAATCACAGTTGCTAACGCCCCTTTGATCAAAGCAAGTTACACAGTCAAACTCAGATTTGAAAGGCTTGGGATAAGGAGATTGGTAAAGTCGCATCACCAAAGGGTTGCATATATGGAGACAGAAGAAATGTGTACTCATTATTTTATAATCTACTGTAATAGTCTTTTGGTTTAGAGACAAAATCTCTAATGTGCTGCCAGATTTATTCTTTAAAACATAGATGAGGGGTGCCTGGGTTGTTCAGTCGGTTAAGCATCAGACTTTGGCTCAGGTCATGATCACACAGTTTGTGGGTTCGATCCCCGCATCGGGTTCTGTGCTAACAGCTCAGAGCCTGGAGCCTGTTTCAGATTCTGTGTCTCCCTCTCTCTCTGCCCCTGCCCCACTTGTGCTCTGTCTCTCTCTGTCTCAAAAATAAACAAAACAAAAAAAAATTTTTTAAAATAGGTTAGATCATTTCAGCTTTGGAATATTTGATGAATCTTTACTGTCTCCAGGATACAGAATATATTCTTTGTTGTCGCAGTTAAGGTCTTTTATGATCTGGCCCTACATCTGTGTCTTGCATTATTTCCATATAGTTGCATATTTTCCTAACTTTTTCACTGTTACCACACTGGCTACAGATTGGCCCAGATAGATTCACCACAAATGTTTCTGGAGAAAGATGGCAGCCGTAGCTACTGTCCCTTGGAACTTACAGTGTAGCTGGGTGATAGATATTAAAAATACAATCACCTAAATAATCACTGAACTATAGCTATGAAATGTGCTACAAATGTGAATGTTAAAGGAGAACCTAACTGAGCACTACAGGCATATGTGGTATTTATCTATGCCAACTCTGGAAACATGAAGGATAAATCAATGTTTCCATGGGAAATGGAGAGGTGAGGAGTAGACAGTGTTCTTAGTAGGGGGAACAGTGTCTGTGACAAAGGCGGAAAGAAGCCTCCCTCAAGTGGAAAGGAACATGAACTCTTGGAAACACGGCAAGGCCAGAGGGGCCGACATGCAGGAGTGAAGGGGAAGAGTCCTACTCACAGAACCCAGAGGATAATGTTAATAATTTTGGATATTAACCTAAGAACAATGGTTAAAGTATTTTTAAAATTTGAGGAAAAAAACACATTCTGAGGCAAGGTAAGATCAGATGGGGAAACTGTCTGTTTTGTATTGGCACATTTCTTTAATGAAATGAGAAAGGGAGGTAAGCAAAAAGTAGCAACATCAAGTAAGATGTGCTAAGATGGTAATAAATGCTGGTTCTTGTGTGAGTGACTCAAGGAGGGAACAGGAATCTGATATGGGCATCAGAGAAAGATTTGTAAAGTAACAGAAAAGCTTCAAGATCTGATGGATGCCAGAGTGTTAAGAAAAAGGAGAGGATACAATGCGGACATAGGAAATAGTAAAAGCAAAAGAGATTTGATCTGACAATGAATTTGATGCAGCGGAGGAACTGACAGAAGTTCATCATGATGGAAGTACATGAGGAAAACACAGTAGAAAGAGACAAGACAGGAGGTGGACATGGGCTGCATGATCCCCAGGTGAGGAGTCAGGACACTTAGGTTGGGTGATGACAGCTGTAGTTATTGTGTCCAGATGAATAAGCTTTTAGGAAAGTCTGTGAATGAACTTGGTTACTTCTATATGTAGGAATAGTCAGTTCTGCAAAATGAGAAAATGGGAGTGAAAAATGCATACTACTTAATAATTTTCAGAAAAAATTACAGAGAAAGTCATGTTGTATTTTCATAAAGTTTTAGGTCCTTGAATGTTATTAACTTATTACCCAAGAAATATTTTTTTTTTTTTTTGGAGAGAGAGAGAGAGGAAAAGAGGGAGGGTTAGAGGGAAAGGGAGAGAGAGAATCTAAAGCAGGCTCCATGCCTAGCACAGAGCCCAACACGGGCCCGATTTCATGACTATAAGATCATGACCTGAGCTGAAATCAAGAGTCAGACACTTAATCGACTGAGCCACCCATGTGTCCCCCGCAAGAAATCCTTTTTTCATCTGAAATCTGGAATCTAATCTGTTGTGTTCCCTTTTCTCTGCCATGTGGATGACTACTTTTTTGGTTACTGGCTTCAGATTTCTAAAGCAAAGAATTAAGATTGGTGTGCTTGACATCTTTTCCATTATTCTTACTTGAAGACACCATGTTTCAAGGTCAGGATTAGAACAAGAACTATGGAGTAGAGGTCGTTTTCATGTTTCAAATTTGAGGTGATGACAGGGATAATGGAAGAAACTAGGTGCCCAGTCTATGTATCTCAAAAAATTCCAGGGGTGACACGTGGTCACAAGGTGTGGAAAGATTACTCATGAAGGATCCTAATAGCAACTTAAGAGACATCAAAATGCCCTTTAACGACTTAGGTAAGAATACATGAAAATGTATGTGATCATTAACCTTAGGCACCAGCAATCCATGCTTCATGACAGTGTGTTTTTGGCTTGTATGTTCTGTGTCATTATTTCCTCTGGAAACTTTATGTTCTCGAGTTCCTAGAGTCTGGACTTAATAATCCAAACTCTCACCTAAGAATGCTTGGTTGGGAAGACTCAATAATTCTTTGGCAAATAGTGAACTTCTGCTTCAGCACATTATATACTACTCCAAAGGTTCCAACTAACAGAATTTCCGAGTGTACCTAAACAATTAATTTTGCTATTATGGCTTGGAAATTGTATATTCTGGCAAAGTCAAAGCATATATTTGTGCTTTGTAAATGTATTTGGGGTGGAGGATGAGAACTTGATGTCTCAAGTTCCTGTCATATTGTTTTATCTCTCTTTGTATTTCATCCTGGTCTCTGTCATTCTTAACGAAGTACTCTGTGGCCATGTCAGTTTTGCAACGATGCCACAAATAATTTTTAAAACCAACTTCCTTCCCCAAAAGGAAAAGGAATGACTCCTTATGTGTGGCAAGACAGCAGGTGGAAAATTTCTTGTTTTTCTCATATGAATTTCAGCCTTCTAGTGTACATGTATAATTGTCTAAATTAAATGCTTGGAGAATTTTCCCATGCTTCTAAATGCAGGCTATTTAGACATGACCTCTCAGACACATCCACTATAATGAAGGGGAGACAAGCTTCAGGAAAGTGAAGTACATGAATAACAACCAGAAAAACCTGACTGGCATAGGACTGGAAAAATAGTATGACTCAGGAGGTAATATGGAAAACACTCCACTTTCTCATAGAGTTGATATAAAAGTGACACTTAAGAGCATGATGGGCCAGAGAGAGTAAAGAGCTCCTTGACAAGTGAATGGCTCACCACTGAACTCTTGCAAGGTAACAAGGAATCAGATGCCCCCGAGGCAATTTACTATGCTTCCTCTTGCATTTATCTGGTTGCCTGATTTTGAGGTTTCTACAAGATTTCTACATATATTAGGACATTCATTATGACAGCACCCTTTGGGGCATTAATGGGAAGGGCAGGATTAAGGCCCTAATGGAGTACAAGAGAATGAGACTCTGATCCACATTTCTATACAAAGTGTGTTGGCTTCAGTAGGTTGGTGAGCTGCACTTAGATCAATGCATCCCTCACCTATTTACAACGTTATCCATATACGTAGGGTGGCTAATCCTTTTGCTTTTCTTTACTTTTCTCCTTACATTAAATCAAATCTCTATCTATCCAGTTACCTGTCTTATAGATGTGAATACCAAAAAATACTGCTCATATCACTCAAGGCATTCAATGGAACCAAACAGCAAATCAATCACCTAATGAAAATTTGAAATTGCCTTCTGTGAACTCTGTCTATGACCCATCAGTGGCACCCTCTTCCTGACGAGGGAGGGTGCTAGTTACCACTGCCAGATTCCATTTTGGTAGGCAAGAGTAAGGATCCCTACTATGTGTATTTCTAGTACTCTACCCAAAAGACTAGCAATATCTCCTTTTCATGAATTCTTAAAAAGAAACATAATCATCATTTACTCCTGTCATTCTCCCCAGTCCTTTGCCCACAAACCACTGAACATTCCCATCATACAATGATAAACCTGTAAACTAGATAGGTTGTTTGGAGTGTCCTCCAAATCTTCTGGCAAAGTCTTAATGTCGGTAGCCTGCTATAATCAACCCAAAATGGTAGGAGATAATACCTTCATTTAGTTCTCTATAGTTAACAGTCTCTTTTATGGTTTGCTTCCCTCTCTCTCTCTTTTTTTTTTCCCTTTCCTCTGTGTTCATCTGTTTTATTTTAAAGTAAGCATCTTTTGGAAGTGGTTTTGGCACTACTTACTACCAAGTGTGTGTTAGACAAGATGGGAAAATCAGAGAGTATTGCCGTTTTCTACGGAAATGGTACTAGTTTTGAACAATTTTAATATTGTATTTTAATATGGGGTCCTGAGAAGCAACTACCAAAAAATCTCATCATTAGGTGTAAAAGAGAAGAGACATGCAGAAGCACTTGGCACTTCAATTGTTCCTGTGGATGTCCTTTTTATGCTTCAACTTATAAAGGTAGGTTTCTCAATGGCAAATACAATCTTCTAAAAAGGTCTTAAAAGCTGACCTGTTTTCAAAGATCTAGACTTTGCAATAGAGCATCGTGTTGTAAAATGTAAGCATGCTGTGAGCCACAGTGGGGGCAGCTGGCTCACTGATAGAGATCTCACAGTGACCACTACTACTTGTTTTATGAAATGACCTGCAGGGGCACTATGACCACAGCATTATTACAGTTTCTCTAAAAGAAGCTTTTGTAAATTTCCATCAAGTTTTTCAAAACGATTGGAAGAAATTATTTTGTGTTGTGTTAGGTCTTCCCTTATACTTGGGCTGGAATTTTGGGCTACCTTGTAATCATCTACCACAAAAGTTGATATGCTGAGACAGACTGACCATATTGTTATGAACTGAACGTGTGTGTCTCTCCAAAATGTGTAATTTAAAATCCTAATCTAGGATGTGATGGTATTAGGAGCTGGGACTTTGGGAGGTGACTAAGTAATGAGAGTGGAGCCTTCAGGAATGAGACCAATGCTTTCATTGAAAAGACTCCATAAGGTTCTCTCACTTTTGGCATCAGATGGAGAAACAATCAGAAGTTAGCTATCTGTAACCCAGAAGAGGCTCTTCATCAGAATCCGACTATGATGGCACTGTGATCTTGGACTTATATCATCCAGAACTATAAGAAATAGATACAGGGGGCCTGGGTGACTCAGTCGGTTAAGTGTCCGACTTTGGCTCAGGTCATGATCTCACGGTTCGTGGGTTCAAGCCTTGCATCGGGCTCTGTGTTGACAGCTCAGAGCCTGGAGCCTGTCTTTGGATTCTGTGTTTCCCTCTCTCGCTGACCCTCCCCTGCTCATGCTGTCTCTGACTCTCTTTCAAAAATAAATAAAACATTAAAAATAAATAAATAAATAAATAAATAAATAATAAATAAATAAATAAATAAAATAAAACAGATGAACATAGGGGAAAGAAAAAAAAAAGAGAGGGAGGCAAACCATAAAAGAGACTCTTAACTATAGAGAACAAAATGAGGGTGGCTGGATGCGAGGTAGGTAGGGGATGGGCTAGATGGGTGGTGGCTATAAAAGAGGGCACTTATGATGAGCGCTGAATGTCGTATGTAAGTGATAATTTACTAAATTCTCCTCCTGAAATTAATATTGCACTATATATTAACCTATTGGAATCTAAATAAAAACGTGAAACATTAAAAAACAAAAGAACCTCACTTTAACGTGTAACCTGGGGAATATAAATTCCATGAGAACAGGAGCTTTATCTTGTGCATGGCTCTCTCCCCAGTACCTTGAAGGTATGTTGAATGAGAAATATGTACTCAACAGTAAATCAACGAGTGACTCAATGGACATATTATTACTGGATCTGGATTGTTGCAGGTTAATAACATGTTTGATGCCACCTCGAGTGGCAGCTTTTGTTCTCATTAAGGTAACTTTAAGCAATTACTCCTGTAATGTAAGAGTAACACTAGAGATTTATAAGTACAGAGGATGATCATACATGAGACCAATGGTGTGACTAAGAAGGCACAACCCCTGCTGTGGGATGGAGATACAAAAAGAACACAGGACAAGATGCTTACCTTACAGAGGCATACAAAGTAGTGGGGAACAACCAAGTAAAAGCACAAGGTAGTCCAGAAGGAAGAACAAAATGAACAAGGCAGGTAAGACCTTCTATGGGGGGTTAGAGACGTTGGGAATAAGCAGGGGTGCTTTCAAGTTGATTCATATGATTTTTGGGTGAAGAACAGACTTGACCAGAAGAGAGTGGAGGCCAGGAAAGCAGTGAGGAGCAGGTGGTAACTACAATGTGAAGTTAGGTATTTCTGGATTAGTACCAAAGTGAGACCAGAGAGAAAAGGTAAATAATGAGCATACACACAAACACACACACACACCTACTGTCTTCTGCCAGGCGCTAAACTCAGCAAGCCACGTACATTAGCTCATGTGAAGTGATTATTTCATGTAATCTTCATAACAACTTTATAAGATAGCCATTATTATCTGTTTTTCAGATGATAAAATCAAGTCCCAGAGAGGTGAAGTGATTTGCCTAAGATCATAATTGTTTTATGCAACAGAACTAGGATTCAAACCTAAGTCAGCCTGACTCCAAATTGAAATCTTTTTAAGAAAGATTGGATATAATCTACAAGAGCATGGAGCGGGTTTCAAAGGTGAAATACTATGCATACAAAAGAGATCTGGAAGAGACTATAGTAAAAGAAGAGAAATTATAGATTCAAAGCTGCTTTAAAAGCACTCCAAGGGTTTTAGTTCCACATCTAGTAGTTTCTTAGAAAAACGGTACTATATAATTCTAGACCCCCTTTTGTCCTCATATTTTGACTGCAGGGTTGAAAGTTTGAGTAATAATTCTGACCAGATAGAGACCCAAATTATAAACTCCCTTTTGTTGGAGGAGGGATTTGCTGTCAAGTAGAGATGCTTTGGTAAGCCTCCAGCTGCTTGGGGCATGATTCACAATTGTTTACAGTGTCATACTTCCCTCCTTCAACAATGTTGAGCCTACTATTGAGTACAATAGACCTTCTACAGTTCTTCTTGGCCTTTAATCTGCTATTTCTCACCTGGAATGAGCCCCTTCTTTTCCCTCTGCCCCCTCTCCAATCTATATACGCACACTTGGGTGAAATCCATTCATCTTTTCAGACTCTTCTCAAAAGGATTCTAGAACTGGAACCTTCACTCTTGCTTATTTGAAAACGGAGTCATAACTGATTCTTTGCTTTCTTTTATATCTAATCGTTAAGCCAATCATTCCAACTCTTCCTTTAAATTATATCTACCATCTAACCACCTGTTCACACCTTCACCCATTACCACGCTGGTCCACACCCCATTTTGGATAATTTCTTGCTTGGATAATTACAATAGCCTCTTAACAGGTATCCTATTTATATCTTAGCTTCTCTAAGGTCTATTTGACATTCAGTGGCCAGAGTAATTCTGTTAAAATGCAAGTCAAATGTCATTTCTTTGCCGCAAATCCTCTAATCGCTTTCCAGTGCACTTAAAGTAAAATCCAAATTCTTTTCCATGGCCTGCAAGGTCTGACATGATGTGGGACCCCTGCTGCTACCTCTTAGACTTTATTCCCCATGATTCTTCCCCTTATTTACTCTGTGCCAGTGACAATGGTCTTACGGCAACCCATGAAAGCCGTTAGGCATGCTGGTCCTCAAGGTCTTCACACTTGCTGCTCTGTGTGTGGGGGGGATATTCCTCTCCCATAAATCCACATGGCTCCCTCCCTCACTTTGTTCAGGTTGGCAGTGTGCCTTCCCTGAACACCCTTCATAGCAACCTTACTCTATAATTTTCTAGCCTCCCTTATCTAGGTTTTATTTTTGTAACACCAAACACTGCTTAATATATTACATGGATTTGTATGTATTTGTTTATTATCTGTCTTCTCCAACCTGATGTAAACTACCTGTGGGTTAGGACTTTGCCTATTTAGATCTTTGTTGCATCTCGAGTCCTATCACAATGCCTGACACATAACATCCCTTCAACCCCTCCTGCATATCAGCCTCAGCCCTGCTCTGGCTTCCAGGAATTCCCGACAGGGCCCTGGGTGGCTCCTTCCCTTCTCACTGTGTTCATCAGCTCTGTTTGCAAAGGGCTGTTGTGAGGGGCCAGAGAAGCCCCTCAGACTGTACAGTGCTGGGAATTATGCCCCCCCCCCCAAAATCATTGGCAGGAAATGAGCTCAGCTGTTGGGATACCTGTAAGACTAGGGGTGTACCATTCTTAATGTAGTTTGAGAAAAGAGCAGGTTATAAGATGGACAAATGAACCAGCCTGGGCCTTCTCCTTTCCTTTACTGTCCAGGGCAAGTCGGGCTATGAGCCCCCTTTCCCTTCGTCTCTAGGGCCCATCCACACATTCCTCCCAAAGTTTAAGCACAGACTCTAATGAAAATTGTTCTCTCCAACAGTTCAATGAGCTGGTGTTGGTCCTATGTCATCCTTCTGCAGCCGAGAAGGTAGGATAATCTAACTCCAGGAGGGCACTTGGGCCCACAGCACTCCCAGCCTTCCATGGGAGTGCACACAGGACCCCCCCCCACCCCCCAAGGGAAGCTCTGAAGAGCAAACAGGGCACTGAGGAGCAGAGAGCAAACAAATAACACTGAGAAGGAAAGACCCTACCCATGCCCTGGTCCCCACTGTGTCTCAGCCTGAACCTAAGATACCCTACCCTGTGGTGTTTTTTAATTTTTTAAATTGAGATATAATTTTTTTAAAACATTGTACAGGTTTCAAATGTACAACCTGTTAATTTGATACATATATATACTGCAATATGATTACCATCATAGCTTTATTTAACACCTGTATCACGCCACATAATTATCATTTCTTTTTTCTGGGAAAATATTTGAGATCTAGTCTTGTAGCAATTTTGAAGTATATAATATAGTATTGTTGACTATACTCACTATGATGTGCATAAGTTCCAGAATTTATGCACTTTCTAGTGGCAAGTTTGTGCCCTTTAACAACATCTTCCCAGCTTCCCCCACCCCCAGCTCCCAGTAACTACCATTCTACTATGTTTCTACAAATTCAGCTTTTTCAGATTCCACATATAAGTAATACCACACAGCTTTTGTCTTTTTCTGACTTATCTCATTAAGCATAATGCCCTCAAGGTCCATCCATGTTGTCACAAATGGCAGGGTTTCCTTCTTGATCATGGCTGAAAAAATTCAAATGCATATATATATATATATATATATATATATATATATAT
>NW_027527930.1:5912213-5982866 GCF_008692635.1 Crocuta crocuta | reverse complement strand
CATCTTCATTACCCTTTCATCCACTGATTGACACTTTTGTTTCCATATCTTGGCTATTATGAATAATGCTGTAATAAACATGATTATACAGATATCTTTTTGATATCCTGTTCTCATTTCCTTTGGATACATACCCAGAAGTGGGATTGCTTGACAATAAAATCAACATACAGAGGGATACCTGAGTGCTTCAGTCAGGTAAGCCTCCAACTTTGACTCAGGTCATGATCTTATGGTTTGTGAATTCAAGTCCTACACTTGGCTCTCTGCTATCAGCACAGAGCCTGCTTTGGATCCTCTGTCTCTCTTCTCTCTGTCTCTCTGCCCCTCCCCACCCTGTGCTCTCTTTCTCAAAAATAAAAATAAAACATTAAAAACAATTAAAACAATAAAATCAACATAGAGAAATTAGTAGTGTTTCTATACACTAACAATGAAATATAGAACAAGAAATAAAGAAAACTATCCCATTTGCAACAGCATCAAAAACAATAAAAGACTTAGGAATAAATTTAACTAAGGAAATGAAGGAATGGAAACTACATGACTTTGATGAAGAAAATTGAAGAGGACACACATAAAAAATGGAAAGATATCCCATGTTCATGGACTGGAAGAATTAATAGTGTTAAATTATCCATATTACTCAAAGCCATTTATAGATTCAGTGCAATTCCAATGGAATTTGTTTCAGAAATAGAAAAAAAAAAATTGTATGAGACCGCTAAAGACACCAAATAGTCATAGCAGTACTCAGAAAGAAGAACAAAGCTAGAAGCATCACACTTCCTGATTTTAAACTATACCAGAAAGCTAGAGTAATTAAGATATTCTAGTACTGGCATAAAAACAGACACCTAGACTAATGGAACCAAGTAGAAAGCCCATAAATAAACCCCTGAATGTAAGGCCAACTACTATTTGACAGGGAGCCAAGAACACATAATAGGGAAAGGATACTTCCTTCAGTAAATAATGTTGGGAGAACTAACTACACATTCCAAAAAATGTTCCAAAAAATGAAATCGGACCCTTATCCTATACTACTTACAAAAATTAAGTCCAAAGTAATGAACTTAAATATAAAACCTGATACCATAAAACTTTTAAAAGAAAATGTAGGGGAAAACTTCCTTGATAATGGTCTTAGAAATGATTTTTTTGGATATGACACAAAAAACAAAGGAAACAAAAGCAAAAATCAACAAGCAGGACTACATCAAGCAAAAAAAGGTTTCTGCACAGCAAAAGAAACAATCAACAAAATGAAATGGCAATGTACAGAATGGGAGAAAATATCTGCAAATCATATATCACATAAAGGGTTATCACCCCAAATACCTTATAAAAGATACTTGAGAAATTAAAACAACTCATTACAAAAAAAGCCCAATCCAATTAAAAAATGGACAGAGGACATAAATAGACATTTTTCCAAAAAATACATCCAAATGACCAACTAGTACATGGAAAGATGCTTAACATCACTAATTATCAGGGAACTACCTGGCCTGGGCAGACATACAAAAACCTTAGTACACGAACCAGGAATAGCAGATGGAGCTTTCTAATAGGCTTGCCCCTAGCTCCTGCAGGTTTCACCATAGCTTACTTCCCTCAAGCTGCCTTAAAGTACCACTGCCCTTACTACTGGAGTCTCTGTGGGAAATGCCTGGCCCAGGCCCTCGGTCTCGAGCTGAGCCCCAGTGCAGCAGCAATAGCTCCATTTCTTAGGGCTGAGGCCCTGGGTCCACTGCAGATTCCCACCCGCAGGCCTTCAGCCTACCTTTTGTTCAAATGACCCAATTTAGTCAAGGCTGGCCTGTCCTCTGATGTTACCCTATCTATCTGGGATTTTAACCTCACCCACTCTGACCTATCCTGGGACACTCTGGGAACCCTTGCTCAAGAAGGGCTTATCCTGGGGCCAGTTTGTGCCAGAGCAAGACCAGCAGAGGCAGAAGGAAGCTCGGGGACCACTCAGCTGGCTCCCCTCCCAGCAGATCACCATAAGTAGACCTCAGGCTCTCCTGCCATGTCTGTTGTGGGTTTCTTTCTTGTGTGGTCACAGTAGGTGGTAACTCATATGTCTTTCCTTTTCAGGACAAGTTGCAGATGGTAGCTGAGTCAAGGCTGATACTGAGATCTTTTCCCCTTGCTGTTTTTCCAACTCCTGAACATATTGTATGACATACATTTCAGTAAAAAAAAGTATGGCTCAGAGGGTTTGGAGGGCTATACAGAACATCAGTAACGATCAGAGATCAAAATTAAGTCTGTAAAGAGACATCAAAATGGAAACCACAAAGAGACCTGATAGAATTTTCAAAATTCATGAAGCCGTCAAAAAGTGTCATCTCTACTGATGATTGAATAATAAAAAATGGGTTTAATTAGAACTGAAGACGTTTTGGTGAGCTTGTACTATCTACGCTTTGCAAATATATATATATATAATATTATATATTTTATTATATATAATGTTTATTTATTGTGAGTGAGAGAGAGAGCAGGGGAGGGGAAGAAAGAGAGAGAGAGAGAGAGAGAGAGAATCCTAAGCAGACTCTATGCTTAGTGCATATATTTTATCTATGGAGTTCAGGGTTACTACTGTAGTAGCTGACCCAAGACATGACTTCACTGACATTAAGCATCTACTGACCCCACAGGAAAGAGTTAGTAAGTGGCCCATGTTTTGAAACTGACTAAAAAAGCAATGAGGTATTCACAGCTAAAAGAATTCAGGGTAGACTGAATGGTATGTGGATGCTGGATGAGGAAATCTCTGTCTTTGTCTCCGTCTCTCTTTTTCCAAGTAAGAGATTAGTTTTCAAGTTCTTATGTACAGAATGGATCATTATTCATCCAAGTATGACTTCCCATCTAGAGACTATGGATTTCACATCTTTTTCGCTCCCACATAGAGTAGCCATGGCTATATTCAGGTCAATAGGATGCTCACAGAAGTAATGCATACATCTTCCAGTTCAATTTTCTTAAAGGTGAAGTCACTTACCCTCGTCTCTCTTTCACTGTTCAATGGAAGAAAACATGGATGAGCAAGCAATTCAACTTCAACTGTGTGGATAAGAAGAGCACTCAAGCGGAACAGTGTTATGGGCTGAATTGTGTCTCTCCCAAATTCATATGTTGAAGTCCTAACCATCAGTCCCTCAGCATGTCACCATATTTGGAGACAGGGTCTTTACAGAGGTAATTAGGAGGAGGCTATTGGAGTGGACCCTAATCCAAGATGACTAGTGTCCTTGTAGGAAGAAGAAATTTGAACACGAAGTGAAGACAGGGAGAAGTTGGCCATCTACAAGTCAAGGAGAGAGAAGCTGCAGATGAAATAACCCTGGGGACACTTTGATCTCTGACTTCTGGCCTTCAGATTTGTGAGAAATGCATTTCTACTACTTAAGCCACACAGTGTTTGGAACCTAGTTATGGCAGTTTTATCAAATGAACACAAACAGCAAGATGAAAACAGTACCCCTGGACAAAGAAGAGCCGTCTAACTCCAGACTGTTGTAGGAGACAGCTAAGCTATCTTATTAGAGTTTATGTATTTTATCCCTTCATAGCAGCAGCCTCCCCTATCCTCTGGTATAACACTCAGAGGGGGAAAAATAGAAACAACTTACCATTTAACAAAGAGACAGAGTGAGGCAAATTATGTTATATTCACTAAACATAACCAGGAACCAGGGCTTCTCATGGAAAATGGCTGATAAAACCCTAAGGGTATAAGTCATATATTTCTCAAGCGATGTAAAATATGCAGACACGAAATATGTGGAAGCAACTATAGTTAAAAAAAAATTGCTTGTGTTAGAGTAGACCTTCTTTTCCATATAATGTGGCTTCTTTTATAATTTAAATCAGTTTCATCATCACTATAATGCACCTTTAGACTTAGCTCCATAATTTCTATGCAGTCCTATAACTTTAGCTCCGCAGAGAGAATCAATCTTGGACGTCAGCCCCACCTATTTGGACTTTGAGCAAAGCACCTACATGTTGTTCCTACCTCTTTCCTTCCATTTCAGCAGTTCTTCTCAGCATCATTTTATTCCCTGTTTTGGCACAGAGCAGTGAGTGTAGAGGTGTGGTCAGGAATGCAAGGCAGGGAGGAGAGACGGTAAGGGATAAGGAGCAGACATTCCAGTCCCTTTCATTCCACCGCAATCCCTGAAGAATTCATCATAAAACTGAAGCAAAGCTATTAAAAGCTTCAAAAGATTACAGAAACATCTGTGTGGTAGCTAGGAGGTGCAAACGGGCCTGAGAACTCGCCAGTGTGAACAAGGTTGGTCTGAATTAACAGCACGGAAGTCATTAATTAGATTGTTCAGTTCACCAAATCCATTCAGAGAACTGCTGTCATAAAAGCAACGTAATTATGAGCTTGTCCAGGACGACAGACTGCTTTCCAGTCAGAAGAAGCAATTTACAACTCATACCACACAATCTCTTGTTTCCATCTTATGAGGATAGTCTTATTTGTTAGAGATGTATGAAGTTTCTTTCAAAGCCACTAATAGAAAATGACCAGGTGAAAGTAGATAGGTCTCACTGTTGTTTTTTTTTAATCTGTACAGTAAATCTAAATTTTTCAGATAGATTATTTTTGCATGATTGTTAGTTATTGAAAACAATTCTTAGACATACAAAATAATTTTGTCATAGATGCTTGTAAATACTGCTTCTTTTACTGCCTTAAATTAGAGGGGAGAGGCAGGTTTAGGTAACTGACGGGGAATGGTAGTATCTGTCAGAGACTAGAAGCGATGATGAGCCATCTTGACTTCTATAACCGAGGATCTATTCAAACCAAAATAGCATTTCAAGTCAGTAATACCTTTGAGGCCACATTAACTCCTCAAGGGATCCGGAGAAGAATGGTGCTGAAGAGAGGTCCTAACTTGAATCTATTACCGAGAAAAGCACCAGTGTGAATTCCCTAGGAAATGTGCTAAGCCCAGCATGCTGCAACCCTCAACAACCTACCTGGGTAATAATCCTGAGACACTGTAATCAAACACAATTGAACAGTCACATAGTAGAGGTGATCATGGCATTGGATTTGAATTTGAAGTCTACGACCACTAATTTCACTGGACATAGAGATAAATATGGGCAGTGCTCACATTTCACAGTAGCAGAAAAAAACATACAAATTGCTGTGGAAGGTAAACAGTGCACAGCAACTTTAACAGTCATTGGAGGATGTTAACATTTGTTCAGTAACCTTTAAAAATGTTGGTGAAAACAAAAATTCTCTCTCTATGGTTTATAAATGTATAGAAATTGAAAATGGTAGTAAAAACATTTACTTAGTATGTCATAATTTATTTAAAACACTAGAAATATGGAGAATTAAAGTGTTTTATTTATTTGTAAAAACTTATCATGATTAGTTTGAATAGTTTTGGTGTTCTTCCGGTCACATAGCATTCAGTATAGGGTGAGCATCTTTCCTACGCCTTGGTGAATTTCAGATTCTTTTCTAAATTTGGATCAGCTTCCAACATTTTGTATTTGCACGTTAATGCCATGAAATATCTCTGCGAGTTCTTTTATTTCTTTTAAATGTTTAATTATTTTTGAGAGAGAGACAAAGCACGAGCAGGAGAGGGGCAGAGCATGAGAGAGACACAGAATCTGAAGCAGGCTCCAGGCTCTGAGCTGTCAGCACAGAGCCTGACATGGGGCTCGAACCTACAAACTTGAGATCATGACCTGAGCCGAAGTCGGACGCTTAACTGACTGAGCCACCCAGGTGCCCTTCTGAGAGTTCTTTTAATATGAAGCTTATTCTAGTGTTACTTCCTCTGGGACACTGTTGTCTTTTTAGCCAGAGCTACTTTTCTCGTTTATGTGGAGAAGTTCACCTTTGCTAAGTTCCTCTGGCTCCACGTCCAGATTCTCTCAAGTGGCAAGTAGTGGTACTATCAACATCCCAAAGTCAGCAATTCCAGATTCTACTTTCAGCATCATCACATTTTATTTCTTTTCTGGCAATTCCTTCCGTTTGTGATCAATTTTTGTAAAATGTCATGTGGTTTATTAGCAGGGGAAAAAGGAGTCAACAGAACTACACACTTCGCTGTTTGAGCTGAGTAACATGACCAATCACCAAGAGACTTGGAAGAAGTGATGTCACTGGCCGCAGATCACAGCGCACATTTGTTATTTGCATAATGATTTCTAGATTGAAGAGCTAGCAGAGAAGCTTGCACTTTATGCAGTCACAGGTAATATAGCAAGCTAACTAAAATTCGTGCCACTTTGTAGCAGGATTGGTGTTATTTAACTAAACCATGGTAACTGGTATCTGTGCATTCCAGAACCAGGTAGAGTGAGTGAGGGCTGACATACACTGATACTTTTGTCTAGACACTTTTAAAACTTGCTATTGTACATATCCTAGGGGGAACATAAAAGAAATAATTTCATGTCTTAAAAGGAAGTATAGGGGCATCTGAGTGGCTCAGTGAGTTAAGCATCTGACTCTTGGTTTTGGCTCAGGTCACAGTCTCATGGTTCGTGGGATTGAGCCCCTCTGACAACACAGAGCCCACTTGGGATTCTCTCTCCCTGTCTCTCTTTCTCTCTGCCTGTCTCTCTCTCTCTCTCAAACAGACACACAAAATAAACTTTTTTTTAAAAAAAGGAAAGTATTAACCCAGTTAAATACAGGATAGTGAAGACCACACACGGTAGACATTCCAAGTGCCTGGCTATGAACACACAGTGCCCCATTACATGTCATCTCTGCTAAGATGCCCAGGCTCTGTGTGCCTCTGTCATATAGGGGATGATAACAATACCTTATATGGCTACCTATAAGAATTAAATGAATAATTTAGGGATGTAAAAGGCTGAGAACAGTAACCAACCCACTCAAACACCAACTACTATTATCACTGAATAAAGAATAATTCCAAATGACCTAAGAAGAGGGTGACCCCATGTAAGAAAGCTTCTCCTGCCTTCCTTACTCTCCGTGTAATTTTCTACTAGATTTGCCTGTCTCCTCTCTAAGAATATTGGCAATGTTGTGACCAAGGTGGCAGGGAGCTATTGGAGGAATGATGGAAGGGGGGACAATTATTTCCCTCTAGGCCACCAGCTCAAGAAGGGCTATTTGATTCTCTTCTGGGCTCAGGAGAAGGAGAATGAAGCAAGAAGGAAGCCGAGAACAGAGCAGAGAAAAAAGTGAGATCGGGGAACCTGAGTAGATGAAGGAAGATGTAGTCTGGAGACAATTATACTTAAGCCAAAACAGAAACTTGACATTAACAACAAAAAGAAATATTTAGGGTGATTTATGGCTCCTGCCATCAAGAACTATAGTAAAGGGTGATGCAAGCCTCATGCTGTATCTGATATAAAACATCACCCACAGGAGAGGAATCTGATTCAGAACCGAGGCCAAAGCATTTAATAATAAAGATGGTTACAAGTAGACATCCATATTTTCTTAGAAAGAAAATAGATAAAATGACTCCTGGTTTTACAAATCATTGAATTTGCAGTTATTTACATATCTCAAATATTTCTCAAATGGGCTCAATTAATGAAATTATTCTTTAAAATCATTCCCATCGAAAGCCACCCTGGTTCCTCTATTAGAGAGCTGAAAATTTCTGCAAGGATAATTTCTTTTAACATTTGACTTTACCTACACCCATTTGTTTATCTCGGCTGTACAGTGAGAGGGAAATGTTCACCGATACTCACACAGCAGCACACTTTCCCTCTAGCAATCTGCAGCCATGGCTGCCTACAAGTTTTATGGCATAACCCAAGTTAGAGTTCCTCCCTCTCAGCTGAGGGCTCATCCCTCACCGCAGGTTAAGTCCCAATGACGAACCTGAAGAGCAACATGTCAAAACCTATCACTTGCATATTGCTCTGGGTGGCTGAGTCATAGCCTCACTGGCAAGGCCTTCGTTCCAAGTCCAGGTCTTCCGTAGGGGGTTATAGCAAGAGTAATATTATCAATAAGATGGATGTGCCTTATGACAGAATCAGAAAAGCCCGACCTTCCAAAAATTTCTGTGTTTCTACACAACTGTTTGGTGGTATAGCTAAATGACGGAGATGCAGCCAAATGGCCACGATGCAGCACACAGAAGGGCTGGAAGGAGCCACCACTACCACTGCTACCATTTAACTGATAACACCACTGATGGCCAGAGAGGCCGCAAAGTTCCTGGGTTACAGTGCCAGGTATAAAAGCGCTTCTCTGCCTCCTAGCCCAACGCACCTTCCTGTTTGTCTTACATCTTTGTTTCTCTTTGTCATTTCCCTTTTTTATTTCATTGTATACCTAGATATGCATAACTGCAATTCAATTTAATAGAGTCTGCCAAAGGGAGTGGTATGCAATCTGAAGTGCATATCCATGTGTGACTCGGCATATACACACCCCCCCAAGGGCTCATTTTTAAAAAATGTTTTTATAATATTTCCACAAGCAAAAATCATTCTTAGCTAAACATAAGAATGCATGGAAATGTTTTGAGACCAATGAACAATCATACGAGAGAAGGGTCTCAAAAGACGTGTTGAGCAGCTGGGTACGTTTGCTCTACAAGCACAGTCAAGGCTGCGAACTGCAAACATCTCTGCCTTTCTTGCCTAGAGCTGGCAATCATGTCCTGTCTATGCCATCTGGGTGCATCATAAGTGTATGGCGATTTTGCAATAAACTCATGGTAACTGTAACATCAAGAAGCAGAATGATAGTGCAGAAAAAAAAGAGAGACAAAATGAGGTCAGGTTTTAAAATGAAATGTATCTTACTCTTTCAAGTTGAGAAATTCACATAAATTATTGATATCTGATATTACTGATTGAACATGACACATGAAATAAAGAAATGAGGTCACTTCCTGAGGAGTTCAGCACGTACACATAACATGTGCATATATACAGACAGGCACACGTGGTTACGTGCAGAGTTATCCCTGCTAGACTGGAAGCTTCTTCACTGGCAGGGACCTTGTGAATGACCACCTATGAGGATTGCAGTGTCCTCTTTGTACTTTGCTCTTATTTGCCATTGTGTCCCCAGAATGTATTGCTGCACACGTGTCCTCAGGTTTTCCTTCCTTCCTTCCTTCCTTCCTTCCTTCCTTCCTTCCTTCCTTCCTTCCTTCCTTCCTTTTTTTAAGCAGCAGGCTCCAAGTGCCTACCTGATGCACCTGGAATCTCACAAACATAGGACCAATACCCTAGAACACCTGGATGCCTGCATGTTTGGTTTCATTCAACACCTTGCTAGGACTTGGGTAAATCATCACCTGAGGACCAGATTCCAAGAGGAAATGTAAATTTGAAATTATTATAAAAATCACATTATCTAAGGGCACCTGGGTGGCTCAGTCAGTTCTGTGTCTGATTTCAGCTCAGGTCATGATTTCACAGTCCGTGAGTTGGAGCCCCGTATCAGGCTCTGTGCTGAGAGTTTGGAGCCTGAAGCCTGCTTTGGATTCTGTGTCTCCCTCTCTCTCTGCCCCTCCTCCACTCACACTCTGTCTCTCTTAAAAATAAACATTACAATTTTTTTTAAAAAAATCACATCATCTCTTGTTTCTTTCAGTTTGTCTATAAAGACACACCTACAGCTCATAAAGTTCTTGACATGGCCCTGCTTTTTTGGACAGATGGCTAATCTAATATATATAATATTTCTAATATAAAAATATCTCCATTTACTTTACTAAATTTGTATCTTATTGGTCAATTAAGATTGCTAGATTATACTGAAAACCTGAATCTAAGTATCTGACAAAGATATGGAAGTAAAATTGGATTATGGGTCAGGCATCTAAAATTATCTGTGTAGGGGCTCAGCAGAATTACAGCATTGAGTTACAGTTGTTTTTTTGTCACTACATATTTGCTGCCTTATCTCCTTCAATAGCCATAGAAATGTTAACCTAGTTACTCTTCCTTATCCTCTTTAAAATACAAGTGAGGAATGTTGACTTGAATTATCCAGGTAACTCTTCAGATCTGAAATATAGTTAGTATTAGCAAACATACCCCAAGATGCCTTCTGGCTTTAAGAGTGAATGGCTGAATATATAGCATGGATGGCGAATTACAGAGACACACTCCAAAAAACTCAAAATAATGCCTAGTACAGAAGGCCAGCTGCATTCTTTCACTATAAACCTGTAACACCTGTACTATAAGGAACTTAATCATTTTTTTTAATGTTTACTTATTTTTGAGAGAGAGACAGAGCATGAGTGGGTGAGGGGCAGAGAGAGGGAGATACAGAATCCAAAGCAGGCTCTGGGCTCCAAGCTGTCAGCACAGAACCTGATGTGGGGCTTGAACTCACAAACTGAATTATGAGATCATGACCTGAGCAGAAACCCAACGCTTAACTGACTGAGCCACCCAGGTGCCCCTATAAGGAACTTAATCTTAAAACTAAGTATTAATGGTCTAATTATATTTCCTCCCAAGAAGTGAGAGGAGAGAAGGAAAGAAAGAAGAAGGGAAGAAAGGAAGACAGGGAGGGAGGGTGAGGAGGGAGGGAGAAATGAAGGAAGGAAGGAAATATAGAAGTGACTAAACTCTTTTGCCTCAGAGGAAAGAGGTGTAATAATTATTAACTTAATAATATCTGCATCAAATACAAAGTTTCTCTTTCTGCCATCAAAACATGTAAAGTAGAATCTTTCATTTTCTTCACTTATCAAAAGAGACATAGTTTATTACCTTCAAAGTCCACATCTCCAACTAGTTTTGTTTTTCCTGTCACTGGGTCGTGGACGTAGTTGATACCGACATCAATTACAGCAGCACCTTCCTTAACCATATCAGATGTAATCAACTTTGGAATACCTGAAAGCAAAGCACAGTTGTAAAACACTCTGGAAAATATTTAAACTTTGTCCTTGATCATACCAAAGGTTTATAAGCTAATGTTTTGTTGTCATGGCTTTAAAATATATATATACAAAATACACTGTTTCTAGGAAGAGACCAACTGCACTGGATCGTTTCTGATGAAGCAGAAGAATAAGGGCAGCACATGGGGGCTTCTGTGCTTAAATTCCTACCTGGATTTACCCTTTCATCTCAGAGATTGCTATCAGATTTCTCCAGATGGATATCCACTACAGTCTCATCCTTGTATATTTCACGTACTATAAATTGCATGGGGGAATTTATGACTATGAAACAGGCTCCTGTTAAGGTTGGGTGGAATGAAAATTACTTGGAAATTGGAGGTAGAGAGAAGGAAAGGTGGGGGGAGGTGGTTGGATAAAAAAGAAAAGTTAAGTGAGAATAATTCAAATGCTCAGGATAGTGGTAAACTGTAAAGTGCCACACACATAGTGGTATCTTATCAACTCCAAACATGAGCGTTATTTTGAGCTTTCTTCTTATTTTTCTTTGTTTCTTTGATTCATTATGTCCACATATGACTTGGAAAGGTATAAGATATACTAAACTCTACTTATGATTTTTCCATTGCAGTTGGAAGAATAGCTCTACAGAGATCTTAGTTCACAACAGTGCCAGCTAACAATAGTCAATGTTCCAGCTATTTTTGTTGATAATTAACAAACCATCCCTAAGCTTAGTGTCTTAAAACATTTTATTATGATATTTCATGGCTCTGTGGGATAACTGAGCTCAGCTGGATGGATCTTCATTGGGATCTTTCATACAGTTGGACTCAGACAGTGGCTGAGGCTGGAGTCATCCCCAAACGTAACCAGTCTGGTTGTCCAAGATGGCTCACTCACATGGCTGTAGTTGTTGCTCATAGTTGGCAGAGCTCAGCTGGTGCTGTCAACTGGGGCATATAGGCATGGCCTCTCCTGTGGCTTGGGCTTCTCACAGCCTAGTAGCTGGCTTCTAAAAGTGAGTGTTACAAGAAACAGGAAGCAGAAGTTGCCAGTCACTTAAGGCTAGAACCTGGAAGCTGGCATAATATCACTCTGCCATATTCTATCAGTCAAGCAGTGACAGAATCTACTTAGATTTAAGAGGACAGATAGAGCCTCCATTTCTCAGTGGGAGGAAAATCAAAGATTTTGTGGCCATCTTTACTCTATCACACAATGCTTCTGGTGGGTACTGTGTCTAGTAGGTGATTTACTCATTTTCACATTCTGCGTCCCTTGCATGAAAAGGACTCCATGTTGTGTTGTTAGCGGCTTTCTTCTCCTTAAATTATCCATTTAAGCATTCCAGATGGCAAATGATTTTTAGTACAATTAAGATTTCAATGGCTATAGAGAAATGGTCAGGGCTAAAATAGATGTGGTTATCTGATACATTCCTTAGCCACATAATAATATAACCAACTAGGCATCAATGTTTGAAATATGGGTTTCTTTTTCATGCTTTCCTAACCTATCCCGTACCCCATATCCTTTTTATCAGTTCTAGCATTGAGTATTGTTCTAAAGATATTAATAAAATCCTGTTTCTTCCTGGAATCCAATAGAAAAAGAAAACCTAGCCTTTTGGCTTCCTGAGCAGCACCATGACAATCTGCAAGAACAAGCACCTTAAGAAAGGTAGCATAAAGAGGCCCAAGAAGAAAGTAATTGATCCATTTTGTAAAAAAGATGGGTATGATATGAAAGCACCAGCTGTGTTCAATAAAAAAATATGGGAAAAACACAAGTTACAAGAACTCAAAGAACCAAAATAGGATCTGATGGCCTTGATGGTCATGTTTCTGAAGTAAGCCTTGCTGATCCGAAGAATGAAGAAGCTGAATTTAGAAAATTCAAGCTAATTACTGAGGATTTTAGGGCCAAAACTGTATGACTAATTTCCATAGGATGTATCTTACCCATGACAAAATGTGCTCCATGGTAAAATAAATAAATAAATAAATAAATAAAAAATGGCAGACCATGATTGAAGCCCATGTTGAAGTCAAGATTACTGATGGTTATTTGCTTCATCTAGTCTGGGTTTTACTAAAAAATGTGACAATCAGATTTGGAAGACCTCTTATGCTCAGCATCAACAGGTCCACCAAATTCAGAAAAAGATAATGAAGATCATGACCTGAGAGACACAGACAAATGACTTGGAAGAAATGGCTAATAAATTGATTCCAGATAGCATCAGAAAAGCCTTATCAGTCTATATGTCCACTCCATCATATCTTTGTCAGAAAAGTCAAAGTGCTGAAGAAGCTCAAGTTTGAATTGAGAAAGCTCATGGAGCTTCAAGAGGAAGGTAGTAGTTCTCGCAAAGCTACTGAGGATGAGACCGGTGCTACAGTTGAGTGAGCTGATGGATATGAGTCTTAAACAGTTCAAGAATCTGTCCAAAACTCAGACACTTAATGGTGACAAAAATTCTTATTTGTGATGTTTAATTTCTGAACATTCTTTTTAAATAATCTAATCTTGGCGAATCCAATGTTTTGAACTGATGGTAATGTGAACTTCTCTGAGTTGTTGTTTGGATTTTATCCACTGCTCTTAGCTACTAAAGAGCTGTGAAAGGGTAGTGATCTATTTTAAGCTGTAGTGATCTGGATGGAAGTTTTATAGATGATTAATAAAAGGAAATTTTTTCTTTTTTTAGAAAAGATAACATATGTTGATTATAGATAGCTGCAGAAAATATTTTTAAGATGAAAATGTTGATGAAATAGTTATTAAAATCCAGCTACTATGCTTTTGAGAAAGATCCAAATTTCTCTCTCAATTGTAATTATTCATTACATCAGCTCAGAGAATATCACACTGGCAACAAACAAATGCACAATTTTCAAAAGAGAGGGAGATGTGACCTTGATTTTAATTGTTAGGAAAATTAAAAAATAGAAAAACCTTAAATACATGTTTATTTTCTTCTTCTGATGACATCACATGTGTCCACTGTAGGAAATGTAGAAAAAAATCTAAAAGTTTAAGATGGAAATAGAAATCACTATAATCATGCCATTCAAAAATAGGTATATTTTTATTGTATTTCTTTCTAGGATTTCCAAATATTTATATAGTAGATATAAAGTATGATGCCTAAACTTTGCTTATATTGTGACTATAAATCCTACCATTTTGTCATTAAAATGAAATTGTGAACATTTTTCCATTTTATCAATTATTTGAAATTTGAAACCCACATGAAATAATTTATCATATGGATTATCATAAGTTATGCAGTCATGAACCCTAATATATGGCTATCATAATTAAATGTGGTGATAATCATTTATGCTCAGAAACCTATAGATGATTTCTTAGTTGCAACATCACATTTGACAAAATTTTTCACTGAACCCTTATGAACATGATGGAAAACCATGGGTTGGATCAAAGCTCCAACTGGTATGGTCCTGGATACTTAAATAACATATTCCAAAACTATTGGTCAATGCATCTGTAAGAAGGTCTACAGAGGTCTTCCATGAAAAGAATTTGTCAATACCATTTTCCAAATTTTTAATAAAGAACTTGGACGAACACACTGGCACTAGGATGGTTATTTTACCTGTGTTTTCCTCCAGGTCTATTTTCTGTCTTTCTCTGCTCTGGTCTATGCCAGGAGTAGGGCTAATCCTTACCGAGGTCTTGTGTGCTACCTGTATCTCCTGGAACCCTGTGACAGCTTTGAGGACAAGCTCAAGCTAGCCTACTGGAGGATACAAACCCTGTGGACGGAAGCTGAGTCACTGCAGCTGAGGCCATTCCACACTTGTCAGACTCTAGCTAACCATCAGCTGAAGGCAGATGCTTGAGCAACCCCAGTCAAGATCAGAAGAAACAAGCCAAGGTCACTGTAACTGACCAGCTGAACAAAAATTCATGGGAATTTTTTAAAAAAGTGGTTGTTTAAGGTAATTGAGTTATTTTTATTTTTTTTTCTTAACACAGCAATAGCTGCATAGCCTGTATTTGTACATGAACAAAATTGGTTAGAATAGCTAATAGGTAGCCCACTTTGGAATCATGGGCTATATAAGTAGCAAGAAAAATTTAAAAGGGAATAAATGTATAAGTCTAACCAGGTGCTGTACTTGATTAAAAATTCATTAAAAACTATTAGGCTACTCTAATAGAAAACAGTGCCCGGATATAAGGATATAATGTTTTCCACTATATTTTTAGCAGATTCTCTCTGGAAGCATTGATTGTATCCAGGAGCTGGTCTAGAGAAGAATGATTAGAATGAATCTAGAACTCATGCCATACGGAGCAAGTGCTATCACACTAGTTGGTTTAATTGCTTACTACCATTCTGCAACAGAGTAAAAAAGCTTCTGCCATGATGTAAAACAACTATATCACTAAATATATTGTTTGATTCAGGTAGCTTTATTTCTTCATAGTAAGGTTGTTTTCAGTGAAGGGCACAGTATGTTGATTTATGTTCTGGTACAGGACCTTATCTTATTGCAGACTTATGGTTCTCAGAGGTAAGAAAGAGTCATGGACTAATAGTGGTCCACACTGAATACCGCTAAATAGAATGGTTGAATAAACTCAGGCTGCCTATCTAAGGAAAAACAAAACAAACAAACAAACAAAAACAACTAAAAACAAAAGCAAAACCCAATAATCATGGTAGTGTCATCAATATGTTAAATGGAGAGTAGATTTACTCTACGTGTTTGTAGAAGGAAAAGTGAAAGAAGGAGGGAACAAAGGAAATAGAGAAAATTTTAAGAATAAGAAAACAGTACACAAAAAGAAACTGTATACACTACAAACATTCACTACAGGGTAAAGGAGGAATCAGTCTGGGAAGGTTAGTGATGTCTTCCATTTCTATGATTTAAACATTGTCTTTTGTGTCATCAAATTAAATGTTCTTTCCTTCTCTCAACAAATTCATGTCTGATCCTTGCAGATCTCTAAAAAATTTTTTTAATGTTTATTTATTTTTGAGAGAGAGAGAGCATGAAAGAGTGCACGTGCATGAGTTGGGGAGGAGCAGAGAGGGAGACAAAGAACTCCGAAGCACGCAGACAGTACAGAGCCCCACGCGGGGCTGGAATGAACTCATGGACCGCAAAATCATGACCTGAGTCAAAACCGATTAAGCCATCCAGGCACCCCTGATTCTTGCAGACTTCTGATCCTATCATGGAAATAATAGAAATTGTACTTAATGCTGGAATTATAACAAATGGACATACAAAATCTCTGTTTTAGATATCTTAAATACTCTAAGTAATCCATCTACATTGTTGTCTTGTAGAGGCAAATGATGGGAAATATAAAGTTGTTCATTAATTACACTTTTAAACACACTGAAAAATTTCTTGGACATGACGTATTTAGTTCTCCGAGTATACAAATGCAATATATTTACATTCTTATTGTTTGATAACAGTGAAATAGCATTAAAAGCTATTTAAATATTTAAATACCAATGGGTTTTTAATGCCATTAATAAGTGGAGTCAGATTGGTTTTTTTTTCCCACATTTTGTTAAAGTTGCAAATGAACAGTGATTTCAAATAACTATTTCCTATGAGATTGATTTATTGATTTATTTTTGCTGTGATAATTCAATGGAAACTCCTCCTCAAGTCTTATATAATTTGAAGGCTCAAGCATTTTCTGTGAGAACCAAAACCATCCACACCCTCATGGCTTACTGTATACATTACTGTGACTTTACTATTCCACTGTCTTTATCAACATGACTTTGTTATTCCAGGAAACTTGCTCAGAAAGATAGAAGCTACAAATAATTTTGCTGTCTCTGGAAGTTACTAAAAAACTCATTTAAATTATCATCAAGTTGTTTCACTTTTCAGTAGGTAGTATCAAATGGCTGTTTGTTCTCCAAGACTCTTGAAACCCCTTGCTTTAAAACCCTCTCCCTGTTGTATCCACCAATCCCTGTTATGCTCCTTACCTTATCTTTAGCAAGTCTCTGCATTAAAAGACTTGTCTTAAAACAAATTTCAACATGTAAATTCTCAACTTTGCCTCTATGCTACTAAGATAAATAGGCCCTTGGGGTGGGGGTGGGAGTAGGAATCCCTGATTTGTGGAATTTGATGATTTCTGTGGTATAAATACTCCTCAGTGGCATAAATACCCCTACCATGGCTGACTTCAAGATAGCAAGTGACATCACTGGACACAGAGTCGGAAAGCGATGCTCAGAATCCACCTTCACAGGCTGGCTGATGGTAGAGAGCTCTAGTACACCACTGCTCCTAAAAGACTGCCAAGGCAGTGTTTTCCCATACCTCCATAATCACAAGCTCTGATCTGTCTTATCAGTGGGTTGCTTGGGCACTTAGGGAGTGCCAGTATTCAACAATATTGAGGATCCATGAAGATTTCCTCTATCACCACTCTTACCATTCAAGACCTCAACTCAGAAACCACAGGTGCCTCTGTGGTCCCTTGAGCCTCTTGCTATGAGAGTCAACTGTTGGTCTCTCTAACTAGAATGATGAAGTAAGTCTTGTAATAAGTCTGAAATTTGGTTTCTTTTATTAAAGCTCCCCAGATGCTGAATTTATTTCATCTTCTTGTGAATAAGGAGCCCTTTTTAGGAATTGATTACCCAATCAGTTAAAAATCTTTTACTTTAAGTGGAAATCAGTCTTATTACTTACAATGCAATTTGTCTATATCCTTATCATTTTTTGTTGTATATCTATATGGGAGAGGTTCACAGGAGGGGATGTGAGCCTGGATAAATCCATTCTTCAAACTGGCCCTGGAACTGAAAAATTCAAAATATGTCTTTTGAACTTTGGAAAATCCTGTGGAAAAACTTTACCTCAGGTCACTAAGCAAAATTTTATGGGAACTTTCCTCAGCCTTGTTTTGTCTGTGAAGTCTCCCCAAACCTTTCTCTATGGGGAGAATGGTCAATTGGTCAAGTTTGCAGCTGGAGACGGGCCAGCCATTAGACTTGGGGGCCGAGGTATGAGGTATGTAAGTAGTACTTTCAACTGACTGGTTGCAGCCTCTCCTGGATTTGCCTCAGTCTAAACCCAACACCACCACCACCCCTTTGATGTAGACTCCTGCTTCTTAAATGAGCTTACCATATTCCAAATTCTCATACTTACCTTTCTAGATGGGATTGTTTCACCAACGATAATTTAGGATTATAACAGTCACTCTGAAGAACTTCTGAGGTGCATAAAAGTGTTCACTGGAGAGGTGTCTTAAAACATAAAGGAATAAAATTCCACATATTCAGTGGTCTGGATTTTTTAAATGTTTTGAGGAAGTATCCAAAGGTATTCAGATTCCAAAACTGTTCCCTTAAAAGATGTCTTCACCGTGAAAAACAAAAGGTAAAAACCTAAAAATGGTCTCTCTTCTAGATTCCTTCAAATCTCAGCACAATCCTATTATTCCTCTTTCCTCAGCTATTTCTCCTATTTTCTTCTGACTTGTTCCTTTCACTCCTGGCTGGCCTGAAACCCCCAAAATGCAGTTACCTTGCAAAGTTAAATCCCCCTCAGAGCAGGAAAAATTGCTTTGGTTTTAAGATCTAGTCTTATTCTGAGCTTAAATTCAACATTAGAGATTTTCCAAAACCTAGAGAGCTAACATTTGCAGAGGATTTAATAATAGTTTTAGGAACAAATAATTCAGTACTCCCAAATATATATCAAACAGTACATATTTGCATGTAAAAGAAGTGGATAGAAAGGTATAATTCAAAACCCTATATCTAGTAAGAAATCAGAGGGAATTAGAAAAATTATATATATTTGACAAGGTCTTCTGGAAACTATCCCTAAAATAGACTGTAACCTAGACTGGATTCTAATTCAGTCATATAAGCAAAGAAAGGATCCATACATTGGGGAAGTCAGAGACAAGCTCTTTATCTTTAGACAGAATTCACATAACTCCTGATACAGATGAACAGAGTTCTTTGTTAATTTTTTGTGAATAACCTTAAGCTTGAAATAGATTTAAGACATGGGACAAACTACAATGGGAAACAGCCCAAATGCCAGACTTCTAGCACTTTGCTGAACATTTTGAAAGCTGAAGAACAAAAACAGAATAAGACTCAGAATAAATGTATAGCCTTACAAGTAAGGCTCATGATTGTTGAGGAGCAATCTTTTGCTTGATCTGAGTACTACTTTATAAAAGTATAAAAACTCTGCTATTTTTATTCAACATCTCCCTTGGAGTAAATAAATTACTCAGGTGGTGAGTGTCTAATAATCTTCAGACATTCTCGATATTCTGGCGAAGGGCAGGGGTACAATCTTTCTTCCTCTGTGACAGCACACCTGCTAACTTAATAGGGAGGGATGCAATTTGAAGATGGACTTCCTGGCAGATTAACGGCATTTTGATTGTCTCTTTCTCAAAATCCCCGAAAACTCCCTATTCATAATGAGGCCACAGGTCACTTGAATAGCGACTTAGATTTACTGGTACTTCTGTGTCTAACTTACACCTAAACTGAAGATCTCAAGTAGGTGCCACAGTTTTCATGGATAATGTTTCTACGGCATTGGCATGATCAATGGGGCTGAGCCCATCAAGGTTCACACTGACCTCTTTAAACCTATCTAAATTTACTTAAGACTTTCTTTTAAAGAGAGAGAGACAGAGACAGAGAGACAGAGCATGAGTGGGGGGGGGGACAGAGAGAGAGGAAGACACAGAATCTGAAGCAGGCTCCAGGTCTGAGCTGTCAGCACAGAGCCTGATGCAGGGCTCAAACCCACGAGCCAGGGGATCATGACTTGAACCAAAGTCAGACGCTTAACCAACTGAGTCACCCAGATACTCCATATAATACTCTTTTAAAGGACAAGCTAAAGTAATAAAGTACATAAATAAACAACTAACTATAGAGAATGGACTGATTCTTAAAATATTCATCCTCCTAGTTAAAAACTCCGATGGGTGAGGATATAGATTCATGCAGAATTTTAGAGCCATAAATAGAATATTCATTCCCTGATCCCTGTAGTAGCAAACTCAAATTCTATTTTGTCTTTGTGCCTCCTGAGGCAACATATTTTAGTTTTAGATCTATATTTTGTCTTCTTAAGTGTCCCTTTAGATCATAATAATCAATACTTATTTGCCTTCTTCTGAAATTATCAACACTATACCTATCTGGGTCTTTATCCCCAGGGTTTATTAAGACACCTCACTTTCTCATTAAGTTCTCAACTGAGAACTAGAGAATTCAAAATTTCTCTGGAATTCTATTCTTGTATTCAGATAAAGATTCAGAGCAGCACATATATTTCAGAAGATGTGAGTCAGAAACTGAATTTGAAGTTTCTAACAGTTCACAGTACTTTTACGTTATGCTGGCCCATCAATACATGTATTCTTGAAGTCCATACAGCAGAAGAAACATTACAATAAACCAGCTATTAGAGTTTACAGAAGCCTTTGCTGTTATAACCTCCCACCTTGATACTTACTTGTTTTCAACACTCTCATATGGGGCTCTCTGAGCTCCTGATAAAACATTTCAACTCTCTATTCTGGGCAACTCAGTAATAAATGAAATTTAATTGTTATATACTTAAAATGTCATCATTAAAAAATTCTAGCTTACAAATATAATTACACACTAAAGCCCAAGCCTGCCAATTAATCCCAAGCCAATTAATCCATCTATGAATATATTTCTGACAGATAAAAGTCTTATTATTAATATAAATTTTCAGTAAATAATTGGGATAATTATTTTAGGGTGAATTATTCTCATCAGAAAATTTAGTGAGAGGATTTCTAATTTATCCAAGATTTCTTGGTTGTGGGTAAAAATCTTGATTGATAAGTAGACTAACCCATTGGTAATCTACAAAAGATCTTGCTTCTTCAAAAGTTAGGGTTTTCTTAGTAGGTAATCACAAATCTGTTATTGTGTATTCCTTATATGACAGATATGAAATAAATCACCAGTGTTATCTTAGCAAAATACAATGACTAAACATAACATCTTAAAAATAATGCCAATACCTAAAGCACACACAGAGCATAGTAGTATATACTAGGAGCTAAGTTTACCCTTATATGAAAGTGAAACCATTACCCCCTGAGCAAGTATGAGGCTATATCCTTATTAATTAGAACCCCATTGAGGTATTTTCAGAGGCCTATTTGACAATCTCAGAATTGAGTTCACATGAATTAAAAAAAAAGAAAAAAACATCCATTCCCTAGTAATCCTATCATGGCCATCTCTAAGTCTTTATAAAATGGCTCAGTCAAGGCATCCTGATAAAAGGAAGCACCATATTTACACATCAATTTAATTAGTAGAGTTCAAAGGGCTGTGCAAACATTATCTAATTAAACCTCACAACAATTCAGTGAAGCAAGAGAAGGTTTACCCATTATCCTCATTCACAGAAGAGAGATTTTGAGGTGCTGAGAGGCCAAATGATTTCTTAGTTTCACAATGATGAGTCAGAGGTGAGGCTGGGAACAAAACCAGAACTCTTGTTCAGATATAAAAGTAACACCATGGAAATGCTTATTCAGGTGGATTACTCCTTCAGCTGGAAGCTGTCCTACTACATGAATAACAAGAGTAATTGCAGTGGAATTTGTATGAATGTATGCATTTCTTTGTAGATTAGAAAAACTTTCTTCAGCATTATTTGCTTTGGAGACAGTCCGATGATGGCTAAATGTATCCTTGCTAAATAGAACCTATAATAATAGAAAGAGCACTTCAGTATCTTCCCCCAAAAGGTCCCCCTGTTATTTCTAGGAATCCTAAGAAGTATTTATAAACCAGTGAGTCAGTGGCAATGACCATAGAGTATATCCCCTTTTTCTCTTTTCCTCTAGCTTCTTTGTTTCCTATTGGATGTTTGTTTGGCTATGACGCCTATCATTAGGATACTGTCTGGAACAAGGACAATCTGTGGGTGCTTCCAAAGCTTCTTATCCTTGGGGTGCCAGAACAGTGCCAGGTTCCTTTCAGCACTGAGGGCCACCAGGGTCCTGCTCTGTGCCATACTGGATCATTTAGGAGGATGGAATCCTTTTGTTCTCAGAAATTCACAGGCTCCCTCTTGAGTAGTTCCATCACCTTCTGCCTTGGATCTTTTCTCTGCAAAAATCTAGTGAACCTGGGAGAGCTGGATGCATGCTTCTCTTTTCTTCCTTTCATCAACCAAACCTTATTCCCTTCCAATAGACATTGGTGCATCCAGGGCCTAAGTAGGGGCTGGAGGTCAGCGGGGGTAATAGGCAAGTGTCTATATTACTAACCACCATGCTGTATACAGAGTATTAAAGTCAAATGGGATAGGTTTCAAACATTCATAACCCTTTCTTTAAAGAAAAAACATTTACAAAGCTCAGTATGTAAAATGATCAAAGCAAGAGAGGGGCACCTGGGTGGCTCAGTCGGTTGAGCATCCAACTTCAGCTCAGGTCATGACCTCACAGTTTGTGGGTTTGGGCCCTGTGTCAGGCTCTGTGCTGACAGCTTGTTCAGAGCCTGGAGACTGCTTCGGATTCTGTGTCTCCCTATCTCTCTGCCCCTCTCCTGTTCGTGCTCTCTCTCTCTCTCAATAATAAGATAAATGTAAAAGAAAAAAATTTTAATAAAAAAAGGCAAGAGACGTACTAGATGAAAACATCAGATGGAGGGAGGGGCTCTACAGCCAGCCAATAGCCCCTTAGGTTTCCCAGAGTCAAATTTGAAAACCGGTGAGTCCAATTCCTTTGCTTTAAGGACATAGCTCCTGAAGGCCAGATGGTCTAGATAATGCATACAAATGAGACCTAATATTCAGGAAATACAAACCATTTTTTCATAATCCCTGTAACTCTCTTTGTCTGTAGCCCTAGACTTTCCCTTCTCCTGCCTTGTTAGGTACCTGTCTCTGCCTATCAGTAGCCAATACTGTGGCTGGACAAGCCCTTATGGATTTTATTATGACTGTAAGACACCCTCAGCAATAACCATCATGAAACTTTGACAAAAAGAAAAGTTTATTATTTGTATGACCTGGAAATTGCATAGCACACCAGGGGGCACACACTGACATCAGGAGTCAGGAGAGAATGCACAGGCCTGAGATTCTGCTTTTATTGTGATCAAGGGTAGGGGCTTAGGGTTTCATGGGCTCACTCTTCATTGGTGAAGTTAAAACACTAGAGTGGGAATTTGAAGTGCAGGAAGAGAAAACATAAACAACCCAAATGCTCAGTTATAAAAATTAACCAAGATACCTAAAACAAAGAAGTCTGGCAAGGAGGGGCAGCCTGTCTCTTTATCTAGTAGCTGTCAAGATGTTTACTTGAGATAGCCATCTTTAAAATGGATGCCGCTTTGAATCAAAGCTCTTGGGCCTAACTTATTAGGGCTTATGCTTCACACCTCCTTTAAGCATTCAAGCAGCAGCTGGGACAATCTGTGCTTATTGATTCAGAGAGGTGATACACACAAGAAAGAGAACAGAGAAGAACTTACTCTCTGGGTCCTGGATTTCAAAATACTAACACTTAGGAAGGACAGAGGAACTCCAGCTAGAAAATGAAAGAGCTAAATATAAAGTCAAGATAGTTGGAAGAGGTGATGAGAGCTTAGATTTAAGAGGTTCCAAGGGAGAGGCTGCTGGTCAATAAATGTGCCTTGGGCTGTGTCTTGGACTGTTGGCAAAAAAACCAGTATTGGTTTGGGATGTCCAAAAACAAAGGAATCTTTTCCTCATAGTCTGGGTAGAGGCTAAGAAGGTGTTATGGCCCCAAATTCTTAAATGGATGCAAGGAGAGCTGAGGCAGATGCCTTAGACACTTTTTTAGAGTTTCCTGTAGCACAGTTATAAAGCCACTGGGAAACAAAGGACTGGTTTATGTGTAGACAAGTGGCCAAGGACCAGATGAGATGAAGGATATCTCACTGGATGCCAGTTTAGAAGCATAATAGTGAGACTTAAATGCCCCCACCATGCCTTGGGACGTACATGCACCCTCAGGGAAGATGGAGGAAGAGTCCAAATAGATGAAGCTTGAGTATCTACTACTTCAAAGTAACTCGTCAAAGATACTAATGAAAAAGTAAGTAAAGACCAGGAGCGGGGAGGTTAATAGATGCTAAGGATACAACGGTCTAGATAATCAGTCACCAAATAACTGACTCAGGTTCAAATCTCAGGCTGTCCAGTTAAAACCCAGGAAACCTTGGAGAAGTGCCTATTTCAGTCTCAGTTTCTTTACCTATATATCTACAATAATAACAACTTCATAAAAATGGCTAGAGAAGTAAATGAAATGATGTATATAAAGTGCTTAGCACATTGCCTAGCATGTTAGAAAATACCCAATACATGCTCAGGATATGCCACTTACTCACAGACTATCCTGGGGGGGCGGGGGGGAAAGGAAGAGAAAGCTACCGTACATGTACATGTTATGTTTAAGGTGGTATTGACAGAGCAGGCAGTTAGTTAGACATGAGCTGGGGGCCAGGACAGTGATCAATAGGTTACATATTAGAAGCCTGGGGGCACACCATCACACCTTAAAAGCCTGGGTATACAACATTGTGGCCTTGGGGCTTCCAAGACCCCAGGGCTAAAAGATTAAGAGACACAGGTGCAAAATATGTGTTCTCTTCTTCTGCCTCTGCCCAAGGTAACCCTTACATTCATTATAATGCATTTGCATTGTGGTTTTAGCCCCTACCCAAGGCCGCTATGACAGTTGCTGTACAAACCTTGTAGGATCAAAAACTGCCCCCTCAACTTGTGGAAGGGGTCCCCCAAATGATTAGAAGCAGCCTCCATTGAAGACCCCACCCTCACCCCTAACCTAAGACCCTGTTCACATAGAAGGAAAGGAGTCCTAAAGGCTCAGGGGGGTTTGCCACCTCAAGAGGGCATGAGCAAGTGTGGGCCAGAGAGAGGGGAAGGGAGAGAGAGAAAGAATCCCAAGCAGGCTCTGTGCTAACAGCCCAAAGCTAGACTTGAACCCACAAACTGTGAGATCATGACCTGAACCAAAACCAAGAGTCAGATGCTTAACCTGCTGGGCCACCCAGGCACACTGAACTCTACACTTTGAGAATGTACAGTCCTTAATCAACTGCTTTGTGCTTGCTACTTTCCTTCTGGCTGTCTTTATTTGAGTGAAAATCCTCATGTAAATCTTTTGTGGGGAATCCAAGGCTGGAAGCCTCCATTCACACAACACTGACTATCTCACTGGGAAGAGTATTTTTCACACTGTGAGTTGTGACCCATGAATGAGTCATGAAACAATCCAGTGGCAATCAGCACCTTTTCAAAAAGGAATAGCATAGCATGATGTAGCATTACATAAATCAAAGAGCAAAACACATAATAAGGGTAAGTTATCCTTCATAAAAATGTGTCTTATTTTATGTATACGTAGGTAAGTATATATTAAGTCATGAAATGTATTATGTATTGCATTAAAGGCCCCGATTCTTTATCCTCATTTCCCCTGTATTCCAACTCCTTACCATGTGACTATGCAGTTCCTTCATTAAGAGGTGAAGTCTACTTCCCATGCTTTGAATCTAAGCCTGGCCAAGGGAATCAATCTGGCCATCAGAATGAGATAGAATTCACAATGTGCCCATTCAAACCCTAGCCTCAAAAGGTCTTCATCTTTCCATTTGTGCTTTGGCAACCTTGTAATCACTATGAGGTCACATCTGGGCCTGTTTGCTGGTCCTAGGTTAAGGAGGAGACACACGTGGAACAGCTACAGCACATCACTCAAGCCCAGAGTGGAGTGCAGCCTCCAGCACACTTGTGGACATGGAAGTAAGCCAGTCAGCCTACAAACATGAATGAATCAATGTGAGATCAGCTAGCCTAATCCAGTGGCTCAATCTTCCAGCAAACCACAGACCTGTGAGTTATAATAATGACTATTGTTTAAGCCACTGAGTTGTGGCATGGCTATTCTACAGCAATAGCATGAAGTAAAACAAACTGGTCGTGATTAAAATGCTCAAAAGACACAGGTTCAAAATTGATGCATATTCTATCAATTATAATGGACACTGAATTTGTTTTCCAATGGATCCCTAACATCCTCACATACGATCATATGAAAGATCTTTAATCACTCCTTAAAATCACTGTACATCAGACTTCTCACTTATGATGCTACATAAAAATCATCTCCTTTAAATTTCTGAAAATTTAAAAAGCTAGAGAAATAACAGAAAGATATACAAATAACAAAGGAATAATACAGTAAGTAGACCAACAAAAGAAAATCTCCCCATACTGCCACTTCTCAGATTTAACAATTATAAATATTTGGCATATTTACTTCAAGTGTTTTTTCTAAATTTACACTTGACTGCCTTTTAAAATATTAGAACTATAGGTATAGGTGAAGTATTGCTCAAACTTAATCCTCATTCTCATCCGCTTGCTGGGCTGGTGTATATTCTAATCTTCTAACTTTTTTCTCACTACTTTGTCTACATTTATGTGCTCATGCATATAAACTACACATAAAACATTGAACGGTTTTTAAAGCATAGGGATAGAATAAAGCACATACTAGATGTAAGTTACTGTTAATATTCTACTTCTTGGGTTGGAGGAGTGGGTACAGGTATTAATGATTATTATACTGATCATATATTTTGCAAAACTGCTAAACTAACACATAAATTCTAGCAGTTATTTTGCAAATTCTACTGGATTTTCAGATAATCATATCTAAAAATAAAGACTTTTATTTCTTCCTTCCCAGTCTGGATACATTTTATCACTTTCCTTACCTGATTACAGACTTCAGTTCAGGTCATGGTCTCACCGTTTGTGAGTTCAAGCCCCAGGTTGGGCTCTGTGCTGACAGTGTATTACATGGATTGATTTTCTAATGTTACACCAATCTGGCATTTCTGCTAAACTCCATTTGGTCATGGTGTATTATATCTTTAATATATTAGAGTAAATTTGGATAAGTTTTGTTCAGACTATTTGCATCTATATTCATGAAAGATATTGGTCTGTAGTTTTCTTGTAATATATTTGTCTACTTTTGGTATCAGAGTAATGCTGGCCAATAGGAAAGTGTTCCTTCTTTTTCAATTTTCTGGAAGAGTTGGTATAGAGTAGAAACGATAATATTTCTTCCTTAAATGATAGGTAAAATTCACCAGTGAAACCATTTGGACATCAAGATTTCTTTGTGGGAGGAACTTTATAAATGTAATTCTTTTGATAGATACACAGCTATTTTAGGTTCTAGATTTCTTTTTTTCAATGTTTATTTATTTGTTTTGAGAGAGAGAGAGAGCAGGAGCTGGGGGGGTGGTGAGGGGGGGAGGGTGCAGAGAGAGGGAGAGGGAAATCCCAAGCAGGCTCTGCACTGTCAGCAGAAAGCCCTATGCAGGGCTTGAACCCGCAAACTGTAAGATCATGACCTTAGGCAACAGACACTCAACCGACTGAACCACCAAGGCACCCTAGATTTCTTCTTGAGTGAGCTTTGATACCTCACGTCTTTTAAAAAAAAAATGGTCCATTTCACTAACTTGTTAAATTCACTGACGTATATTTTTGTCATCCATCATATTCCTTTATTATCCTTTTAACATCTGTAGAATTTATAATTATATTAACTCTCTTATTTCTGATATTGGTAATGTATTTTCTATTTTTTTTTCTCCCTAATCAGTCTGGATAGAGGTATGTCAAATACATAGATTTTCTACGTGTTCTACCCAGTGCCCTGTGAATCTTGACTTTTTCCCATCTGGATTGTAGAAACGGGCACTATTCCTGGTCCTGTGTAGGTGCTGGGCACTATTCTCTCTATTCCTTTCAGGTGGTACTTTCTTTGCCATGGGTAGTTTCCTTATATACATGCACCCTGAGTACTTAAGAGTGACTCTCTGGAGTCCGAGTTCTCTCTCTGTGCAGCCTCTCGCTTTGGTATTGTGTCCTCTGAACTTCAGCCATGATGGTCTTCCCAGACTCTCAGCTCATTCTCCTCTGCTCAGAGAGTCCAGCACGCTTTGCCAGGGTCACCCCCATCCCATGGCACAGGCCCTCAAGTCAGTCAGAGGGGACAACCAAAGAGCTCATTTCATTTATTTCCTGTATCTCCGGGATCACTTTCCTAAGTTGCTGAATGTCTAGTGAAAGTAAATTGCTTTTTCATATATCTTGTGGTTTTTTTGTTTTTGTTTTTTTCAGTTGTTTCAGGCAAGAAACAACCCCTGTTTCTACATCTTGTTCAGAAGTAGAGTCTCGTGATTATATTACAATAGGTGAATACATTTTTGTAAAGAAGGTTCATACCAATACCTATAAACCTATATTATTCCTTTCGAGTGTTATCCGTTGTGTGTATGCACACCATTTTATTTATCTGTTCCTCTACTGGTGAACACTTCAGCCATTTTCAGTTGTTCACTATTAAAACAAACAACAGGAAACATTCTGTATATACAGGAAGATTTCCCTTTAGACACATGAAAAAAAATGAGATACCTAGGTCATTTGCAATGCGCATTTTCAGAGTTAGTAGTATTTTCAAATTACCTTCTGGAGTGACTGAGTGAAACATGTCTCCTTCAACAGTGTATACAAGTATATGCTTTCCCACATCCTTATCAATACTTAATATCATCCTTCTTATTCTTTGCCAATCCGATGTGTGAAAAAGTGTCTCATTTTGTTTGAGTCTGCATTTGTCTGGATATTAGGGACGTTGAGCAATTTTTCATGTTTATTGACCATTTAAACATCTTCTATAAATCCCCCTTCTTAAATTTTTATTTATTTATTTTAAGAGAGAGAGAGCATGTGCACAGGCAGCAGAGGAGGGGCAGAGAGGGAGAGAATGAATTCCAGGCAGGCTCTGCTTTATCAGTAAGGAGCTGGATGCAGGGCTTGATCCCATGAACCATGAGATCATGAACTGAGCCGAAATGAAGAGTTGGATGCTTGACTGAGTGAGTCACCAAGGCACCCCTAAATCACTCTTTTTAAAACTAGGTTTTTGTGTGCTACATAATCATTAAAAAATTCTTTTTAATATTTATTTATTTTTGGGAGAGACAGAGACAGAGGGCAAGCAGGGGAGGGGCAGAGAGGGAGAGGGAGACACAGAACCTGAAGTGGGCTCCAGGCTCTGAGCTCTCAGCACAGAGTTTCATGCAGGGCTCAACCTAGTGAACTGCAAGATTATGACCTGAGCCAAAGTAGGCACTTAACCAACTGAGCCACCCAAGTGCCCCCATAGTCATTTAAAAATTATTTATAGGAGACTGTTCCCTGCCATGGTGAGTCCCTCTGTCACCATGGGCTACACGGTGGCTTTCCGAGAGACCTGAAGGTCCCCTTGAGTTCACTGGCCCCAGGGACTACATTGTCTTCTCATAAGACTCAAGGTAATGTGAATTCTGACCAAGAAACAAAAGCATGATCATCGCATTCCCCAGTGCATTTGGATGGAAGCTAGTAATAATATCTGGTGCAATTCTAAGAGGAGACGTGGGAGTGGTCTATAAGCTTGGTCTATACAGAATCACACATGAGATGGCACACATATTTGTGCTATATGAGGTCCCTCGCTCCTACCATATCACTCTGTAACATGACACCTATGTGAACGATAGAACATCTTTTATTGGGAAAACGATTTTCTTCTATTTCTATGCTTCTGCACTAGTAGGTTGGTTTCGTGATAAATACATGGGAACTTCTATTGGGATAATAAAATTTAAAAATGTATTTGCATATCTTAGATATAATGCAAGTATTTTGTCACAATATAATGCTTGTATTTTAACTTTGTTTAATGGGAACCTTGTTCTATAGGTTTTAAAAAATTGATATGTTGAATTGTGTCAAGATTTTGTGGATTTTCACTTGTGTTTGTATCTGTGTTTGTGTGTATCTTTTCTAAGAAGGTTTTACCTACTCTAAATTCATGAAGGTGTTTTCCTGTTAAATTCTCCAATAACTTAAGTTTTGTTAATTATTATTATTACTTTATTCTCTTTATTCCATCTGCAATTAATTTTTATGTATAGTGTGAGGTAGAAATCTAATTGGAATTTTTTTCCCTAAATGGGAAGTCAATGGTCCTAATACTATGTATTGGATTATTTCCTTCAATGCTTAATGACCATATCTTATTTCATATGTGTGTGTGTGTGTGTGTGTGTGTGTGTGTGTGTGTGTTCCTGGGTTTTTTAAAATTTCCTTTCCCCGTGTCCTTTCTTCTCTTCCCACAAGTTAGTTGATATAAGACACAAGTATGTATTCTTTAAAGAATGAATAGAAATTTTCTCAAAACCATTTACTATGTATATTTTTTTAATATGAAGAACTCTACCATTTCTATTTTTTTTTTATATTTAATAGCCTAATCAGAGTTCCTACTTCTTGGGTGAATTTTGGCCACTTTTTGCACCCTAGGTTTACAAATGTTATCTAGGTTTTAAAATTTAGTGGCATAAATTCATTTATATACTTTTTTATTGTAAAATGTTCCAGAATCTCAATTTCACATAATGAAAATTTTTCTGATGTTATTTTCTATGCCATCTCTCTCTCTCTCCTTTCTTTTCCCCCGCTTCTTCCCCCTAATTTTGCTTCTAGTGACTACTTTTACAAATGTCCATGAAAATTCTGTTGTATTCTAGTACAGATTATAAATTTATTTTAGTCAGTCTTCCTCTCTTGGTATCATATCCAGTTTGTGGGCTCCACTAATTGTCAACTGATTGCCTTAGTGTATCAAGAACACCTTGGGGAATAAATTGCTCTACAGTCTGATTCAGTTAGATTTAAGCTTCTTTCCAGGGATAGCCTTTGAGGCCAGTTTTCTGTTCCACTCGCAGGAGGTGTTTTCTTCACTTCATTTTTCTTTGTTTCTCTCCGTTAAACATATAGCTGATCTGTGGTTTAACTAGTTGCCCTGAAGGACTACCAGCCTCATCTCAGTTGTCTACCACCAAAATCTCCACAGATTTGTAACAGTGCCTTTAGTTTTGAACTTCCTTACAATCACTCCAAATAAAGTCAATTCCATTAGGAAGAATTATGTTGCTCTTAGTTCTCACAGCCTGACTTTCCCTCTAGGCAAAAGCACTGAGCCACTTCTCTAGACCTGAGGGTGGGGACAGTGGCACACTGCTTCTACTGAGCTTCAAAGGAGAGCCAGATGCTGAAGATTTGAACTGACATGGTTTTCTTTGTCCCATACTTTTAATCATGCTTCACAATCTTTCTCCACACAAATCCTGTAGTACTGTTGATTAGAAATTTTATTTTCAACTTATCGACTATGTTAAATTGAATAATTAATGCTATTTTATACAGTCAGTACTCAGACATATATTTTGGGAGGAGAGCTCACCTTTACATCTTATCTTCTACTACTGTTTGGGAGACTCATTCTAAAGGAGGTAAACTTTCTCAGTCATTTTAGGCCTGGAAATTTCTTTGAATATCACTTCTGAGTGATAGTTTGGCTAGGTACACATTTCTAAATTAAAACATTTTTTTCTCCTCAAATTTTTGAAAATATTACTCTATGGTCTTCTGGCATCCAAAACCTCTGATAAATAATCAGTCTTCAGTCAGAGCTTTGTTTATTTGTAGATACCCTTTTTCCCTTGTAAATCTTAGGGTTGGTAATGTTCTGAGGTTTTTTTTTTTTTTTTTAATAGTTTATTGTCAAATTAGTTTCCACATAACACTCAGTGCTCATCCCCACAAGTGTCCTCCTCCATGCCCATCCCCCCTCCCCCCCACATCCATCAGTCCTCAGTTTTTGTCAGCATTCAAAAGTCTCTCATGGTTTGCTTCTCTCCCTTTCCCCCACCATTTCCGCCCTTCTTCTCCCCCTTGTTCCTCCGTCAAGTTCCTCCTAATCCTCCTATACGTGCAAACATATGATATTTGTCCTTCTCTGCCTTACTTATTTCGCTCAGCATAACACCCTCAAGGTCCATCCATGTTGCTACACATGGCCAGATTTCATTGTTTCTCATTGCCATGTAGTAGTCCATGGTATAGATAAACCACATCTTCTTGATCCATTCATCTGTTGATGGACACTTAGGCTCTTTCCATGTTTTAGCTATTGTGGAGAGTGCTGCTATGAACATTGGGGTACATGTGCTCCTATGCATCAGCATTTCTGTATCCCTTGGGTAAATTCCTAGCAGTGCTATTGCTGGGTCATACGGGAGTTCTATTGTTAGTTTCCTGAGGAACCTCCACACTGTTTTCCAGAGGGGCTGTAGTAATGTTCTGAGGTTTTAATACTATGTGTCTAAGTAGAAATATTGAGCTTTAGTATTTCATATCACTTAGCAAATTTTTCAAACTCATATCTCTCTTTAGTTTCATAAAACTATCAGTAATCTGCCTTTAAGATGTTGTCTACATTATGCCTACTGTCCATTCCTGGAGGGGTTTCTTATTTTATCATCCATATTATCTAGCTCTTGATTTCTTTGTGTTAAACTGTGCAATAAGTTCATTTTATTATTCCAGTGGGTTTCTTTTTCTGCTATGGTCACTGTATTCAGTCTACATTTATAGTTTTATTTTTAATTTCAATAACTATAGTTTTTGTTTCCAGTGTTTCTAATTATTTATTTTTCACAATTATCTGTTCTTGTTGCATAACCCCATATTATGTTCTTAAACTTTCATTCTCCTCTCAAGGCTGTAATCTCTTATCTTGCTAATGGCATCAAAAGTGCTTATTTTGGGGGTGCCTGGGTGGCTCAGTCAATTAAGCCTCTGACTTTGGCTCAAGCATGATCTCATAGTTTGTGAGTTCGAGCCCCACATCATCACTGAGCCTTCTTCAGTCCTCTGTCTTTCTCTCTCTCTGCCCTTCCCCTGTTCTCTGTCTCTTTCTCTCTCTGTGTCTCTCAAAAATAAAATAAATACATTAAAAAATAAAAAGTGCTTATTTTGAAGTCCTGTTTTGGTTGTGCTAGTATGCCTACTTCCCTCATTGGTCAGCTTTTCTGTTTACCAAGTTTGCTGTCTGTCCATATCATCTTTGTGAAGTGCCTATGTAGTCATTTTCCATGGCAGACCTTCCTCAAGGGCATCCTCATCTCTTACAGCAAGTCTGTGGTGGTCTCTGGCACCATTGGCAGTCTGGCTCCCCTGTGAGTCTGGCTCTCAGGGCTGCACTCTTCAAGTTCCATTTCCTGACTTGCTCCTGCTGAGGCTCGGCTCCACGCTCCCATATCTGTGCAAGCTGTGCTGCAGAAGCCCCAAGGTAAATCGCAGGAGCTCCTAAGCTCAGCTGAAAGAGTGGAACACAGATGGCATCTTTCCCAGCACGCTGTTTTACACAAGTGGTACAGAGGTGGCCCTCAGCTAGGTACACAACTTGTGTGGGCATAAAGATGCCAGAGCCTTTTCCCATTCACCTGGGTCCCAACCGTTTCCCACCTATGCACTAACTTCACAGCTCAGACTGTTCTGAACTTTATTTGTTCCCTATTGCTTGTTTCTTTTAGGGAAATATCCTTACTCCAGTCTACAGAGATCTCTCTTGTTTTCTAGCATAACTATATTTATTAATTTAAAAAATGTTTTGCTCTGGTGTCTGAGTTTGTAGTAGATAGGATAGGGTAATTTTCAGCATGTACTCAATGTACCATTATTGGCCAGAAAACGATACAAATAATTTCTTTACATAAAATGTTCTATATTATCTGGAGCACCTGGGTGGCTCAGTCAGTTAAGTGTCCAACTCTTGGTTTCAGCTCAGATCATGATCTCATCATTTTGTGGGTTTCAGCCCCACATCAGGCTCTGTGCTGACAGTGCAAAGACTGACTGGGATTCTCTCTCTCTCTCTCTCTTTGACTTTCCCCCCCATGCTGTCTCTGTCTTTCTCAAAATGAATAAAATTTTTAAAAAGTTCTATATTACCAACAATATAATATATACAGCATCTATGAAATATGATATATAACCGTAATATATGCAGAAATATCATTTTCCCATACAGAAAAATCCTACCTGGTGGAGTAGTAGGTTTCAAAGTCTATGAAAACTGCTTGTAAAGGGACTATGCTGGAAAACAATCTACTGCCTCTCAGTGAATCCAACATGGCTGGTTTTCTCTCCAGTACTTGATCTCCAGTTTCTCTGGTTGATACCAGAGGGTGGTAGCTGGCTCAGGTTCAGGGGACATACTGAATGAAAAGTAAATCATTTCTTTCATCTCCAAAATCACACACAATGCAGCATGATGCCTGATTCTAAGAGACATGTAGGAACTGAGACTATCTTAAGGTAGAGCATATTCATATTTCTATTTTATGTGCACTGCTGTGTATAACCTAATTAAATAGAATGTCAAGTAATATAGCCTGCATTATTTAAAACACTATTTCTTACCCTTGTGTTTTACTCTTTCTGTTGCTTTAAAAATTTATATAGGTTAACTGCAAGTACTCTGCAATTCACCTTGCCATATGTTGTGATATATTAGTGATCTCATGTATTTCAAAAGAAATACTTGAGCATTTACTATGGAATGTCAATAGGCATAGTTTCAACCATTAGGCCAGATAGCATGAGTTGTGGTAATTGAACAGCCTAAGAATGTAAGCACTTCCCCCAAATATTTGATTCATATTCAGGAGAGTACTTTCTCACATAGCAGCACCTAAACCATTGCTGCTCAACCCAAATCAAAACCTAGAAACACAACATCAACAAAAAGTCTGCAGAAAATTTTAAACAGCAAGGGCACTGAATTAAAATCAGGAATTTTTAGTTCTGAGACTTGGGATGCAAGAATTAGGAGTATGACTCAAGAAAAACATATGACTGGGCATCACATGTAAAATAAAAGTTATAATATTTACTCTCTAAGAATACTTCAGATAGAAATATTTCATAAAATATTAACTAACAAATTTTTCCCAGCATATAATACACTTATCTATCTATCCATTCATCTAACTTAACAGGCACTTATTGATGGTTTGTTATGCACTATGCTCTGTATGGATACTTATCATTCAAAATTTAAGAAAAACACATGGTCTGTTTTTAGGGGTTCATGATCAAACAAGAGAGTCAGACAAGTGTAACAGAATAAGGCATTGTGATGTAGAAATGTTCAGGATATGGAGAAAAATCAATCAGGGAGGGAATATCTACCCTTGCCTGTGGTAGTAAAGGCTTCTTTTCTTCTTTTTTTTCTTTTAAATGTTTTCATTTATTTCTGAGAGAAAGAGAGAGACAGCATGAGCGGGGGAGGGTCAGAGAGAGGGAGACACAGAATCTGAAGCAGGCTCCAGGCTCTGAGCTTAGCTGTCAGCACAGCGCCCGACGCGGGGCTCAAACCTACAAACCGTGAGGTCATGACCTGAGCCAAAGTTGGATGCCCAACCGACTGAGCCACCCAGGCGCCCCAGTGAAGGCTTATTTTCCAGTGGACTATGATGGTTCTGAGATGCTTTGAAGTATGTAAGGCAAAAGGGTGAGAAAAGCTATTTTAAACCCGACTCTACAAACAAATATGTACTTCCAATGAACTTCATAGATTTAAGGAAACTAAATGGAGTTTGAGATTGTTAGTCCAGGATGTGTATTGAAGGCAGTGACTGGAGATGAAGCTTCAGTCTGAATACAAGCACCAAATAATAGAGAAGATATTTTACTTCCCACTATGCATTTAGGAGGAGAGAAAAGCTGATTCTCATTCAATTGATCACATTCCAGTTCAGGTATATCCTGAATTTGCAAGAGACTTGTTTTCCACTGAAATTACCAGAAATAGCTCTTTTATGTGACATTCAATTCTTGGGGGAAAAAAAACAAAAACAAACTATGAATGGGTGTATATCCAATGATCCGGAGGGATGGGCATGACAAAGTCCCTGTGGGGAGGACTGAGGAGCCTCTGAGGGGCAACCCACTGCACGTTAGAATCATCTGGGGAGCTTTAAATACTCTCACTGATGAAGCTGCAGTCAGAATTTCTGTGGGTGTGGCATAGGCCTCAGCATTTTGAAGTTCCTCAGTTGATTCAATATGTAGCCAAGGTTGAGATCCTAAAGAAAGGAGTCAGGTGTACATAATGGGCTTATGCCAACATAATATTTATTGTTAGGGCGGAGATGAGTTTAAGTAGATCTTAGTGTTCATAATTCAGATTGGGCTCTACACTCTCCCATGGAGTCCATTCAGGGCCATTGGAGTGGGAGAAACCACAAAGAAACCAGGGCAAGGACTTTTTTGTTAAAAAATATATAGTAGGGGCGTCTGGGTGGCTCAGTTAAGCATCCGGTTTCAGCTCAGGTCATGATCTCGCGGTTTCTGAGCTCGAGCCCTACATCAGGCTCTAGGCTGACAGCTCAGAGCCTGGAACCTGTTTCGGATTCTGTGTCTCCCTCTCTCTCTCTCTGCCCCTCTCCTGCTCACACTCTGTCTTTCTCTCTCAAAAATTAAATAAAATTTTTTTAAAAATTTAAAAAATTGTATGGTAGGTTTTGTGCCCTCTCAGAAAGAATACTGTGAAGAGGCATTCTTTTCCATTTTGCAATAGAACATCATGTACTTCTACCTTGAGGGCTCCAGCATAGCTAGGATGGGATGTGTAGTTAAGAGAACATGTCTGGCCATGGTGACAGCTGTTCCTGGCAAGAAATATGGAATCTCATACCCATATGAATGTGTTATGGGAAGAGGGGATGAGGGCGTTAGACCAGAAGAGAACACTGGGCAAAAACTAACTGGCTACGTGAGGTATAGCAAAAGTGTGAGGCATAATTAAAAAGAATTACACATGGCATCTCTAAAGCTTTAGTACTAAAGGGAAAATATCCACATAGGAAATATTTTCATTATTTCAGCAGATACTTGCTGAATAGCCACAGTGTGCCAGGTCCTATAGTAGGAGATAAGGTAATGGAAAAGATAGACAAAATTCTCTTCCCTAATAGAACTTACCTTTTCATAGAGAAAATAGCTAATAAGTAAACAGTTACATAATACAATCTCTGCTAATGATAAGAGCCAGAAACAAAACATACAGGTTGCTATACTTTGATAGATCTCTCTAAACACATGCCATTTGAATAGAGACATGGATGAAAAGGGTGTTACTCTGCAAATTAGTGGTTTGAGAAGCTTTTTGGTTTCAAGACTACTTTGCATTCTTAAAAATTATTGAAGATCCCAAAGAGTTTTGCTTATGCAACTTATATCCGCTGATTTTACCACATAAGCAATTAAAACTGAGAGACTATTTAAACATCTCTTTAATTCTTCAGAAAAAATAATAAACCTATTACATGTTAAAATAAGTAATAAAATTTATTTAAAATAACTATATATCCCCAAACCAAAAAAAAAATTAGTGAGAAGAGAGGCACTGTTTTACAATTTTGATAAAGTCTTAATGTCTAGCTTAGTAGAAGATGGTTGGATTCTCAAATTTGCTTCTGTATTTGGGACCGCACACATACATAGTTGGAAAAGGGAGAACTGTTGTGATAGTGAAGAAGATTTTGGTTGTCTTTCTTTGAATGTATAGCAAAATATGACAAGGAATAATGTCTCAAAGATTAGTTTCAATGTGGAATTGAAACCATTTCAATGAGCTTTTCATTACTGTAATATTAAAGTCCATTATTGGTCTATCTTGCATTTGAATGGATTTAGTGACATCATCCATTGCTTACTTGGAAAACGTTACTTCATGGAGTTATGCAGATCTCCCAAATGTCATCACCTATCACTATACAATAAAAATATATCTGTTAATATCACCATTGGATCTCATGAGAAAAACAAAACGTTACTATTGGGAAGCTGTCAAGCTTACAACAGAAACACTGTTTTTGCAACATTTTGATTTCAATCAAACTGGCTTACCCCAAATTGCTAGTAAATGTCTACCATAACTCCACTGGGTGCCTTTTGTACCCACCATCAGTCTTTGCTTTGATATCTCCCTTCCCACTAACCAAAGCAGACCGATGACTCATTTCCTTCAAAGCTTTCCGTAGAAGGATCTACCTCTACCAGAAAGCACGGACTTTTTCACCCCATCCATCTTTCTGATCTAAAGATGATACCACTTCCCAACAGATTGGAAAGACCGTGTTGACAAACAGAACTAAGGCTCTCGCCCTTAGCTCGAGACCCCACCCCCCGGGTCAAATAAGGAGTGGCCTTAATCATATAATTACGTAACAACAGCTGAAACAAATAGTAACAAGAGGATTGTTCTGTCACGCCTATCAACAAACTGAATGGTGTCATTTCTAACTTCTGTCCTCCACAAAGCATAAAAACAAAATTATTAAACAATGATTAAGGCCAAGCCTCATAGAGCCCACCACCATAGAGGAGCTTGGTGTGTAGGCCAAAGTCAGGAAAGAAGGGGCACTTTGAAAAAATGAATAAAGCTCTCTGTTCTCGTAGGGATTTAATGGGTGCCTCTGTTACCTTGCCTACAGCTTTGTTTTGGGAGAATTGCTAGTTGTTTATTTCATGCTTTACGATGTAAGGACCAAAAAATATGGGCAACATGCTCATATTCATTCAGAAAGACTAAAAATATGCAGAGTGTGATACTCTGAAGAGGTCTGAGATGAAGGCAGGGAAATCGCAGGAATAGGTTTTTGATTTTTTAAAAAGTTCACTGAAAACAAACAAGATGACACTAAATACCAAAAAAAGGCCAATGCTCATTTCAAAGAATGAACAAAATCCATAAAAGTGGGTTTGAGAAAGCTTCAAGACTTCATGGGACAGTTCTTGTCCTGCCATAACAGCCCCTCCTCAGGCAGTCTCCCAGGAGCAGGAGAAGGTGTTAGGCTGACAACCGCAAGTTCGAGGGTCACTGACAGAGCCCCTGTCTTCAGGGGACTCAAATGCACTGTGTGGAACGCACTTGTAAAACTGAAACACACTGTAATAAAAATATACCAGATAGGACGCCTATGTGGCTCAGTGGGTTGGGCATCCAACTTCGGCTCAGGTCGTGATCTCTGGGTTCGTGAGTTCGAGCCCCACATTGGGTTCTGTGCTGTCAGCATAGAGCCAACTTCAGATCCTCTGTCCACCCTCTCTCTCTGCCCCTCCCCTGCTCTGAAAAGCATATGCCAGCCAAACAGGGAGGTCTTCTGGGGCTGCAGTTATCCTGAGAGTAGGTCAAGTCGCTCTCTCCATATGCATCTGTGGCCCTGCACTTCCTCGCCAATTTTCAAATTTTGCTATTACATCTGCATGTTGTCACTTGATTAATATATATTTAAACTATATGCTCCATGAGGGTAGAAACTAAGTAAGCTTCAAAAAAATAAAAAAAATAAAAAAAAAAGAAAAGAAAAGAAAAGAAAAGAAAAAAGAAACTAAGTAAGCTTCATTGTGGAACCAGCACTAAACATTTCCTGGCACTAGCAGGTGCTCAATAAATGTATTGGGTTGATAACGGGAGGGAAGTAGAGTATAGCTTTACACCAGCTTGATGTGTCATCCTTGAAGGTGGCACTTTAATCTAATTGGGAGAAAGACAAAACGGAAAGAGTCCCACAGGAAAAGAGGTGGATTATCAAGGCTTCTGTCCTATATCCTTGCACTCAGTGAAGAGGAGTTAACAGGAGAAGGCAACTGAATATATCTGGCAATCACATATTGGACATCTTCAGATAATAGATAAATCCTCAGAAGTTGAAGTATTTTTTTTAAATGTTCATTTGTTTATTTTTTGAGAGAGAGAGGTAGAGAGCTAGCATGGGAGAGAGAGAGAAAGAGAGGGACACAGAATTCCAAGCAGGCTCTGCACTGTCAACGCAGAGTTGACAGGGGCTCAAACTCACGAACCGTGAGATCATGGCCTAAGCCGAAACCAAGAGGTAGATGCTTAACTGACTGAGTCACGCAGGCGCCCCTTGACGTATTCTTTATGGGATAAATTTCTTTTCTCTCAGTAGTCAGGGGGAAAGAGCCTCCAATAGGACAGTAAACACTGACAAGTGTCTCCTCATTTGTGCCTCATCATTTAATTGGCGGGGCTGGCACTCCAGGGCTATAGAGAAGGAACAAGAACGTGAGATGGTCTAAGTGTCTCTGTGGGTCTTGGGAGTGTCTCACATGGCTGCCGTAGAAAGGACAGCAGGAGGGAAGTGAGAAGTGAGTAGACATTCCAGGAGTTCCAAATCCCAGATCCCAGGGGGAAATGTGGATGTATGCCAGCTACTCCATGCCATGCGGCATAACAGGACTCAGTAATTCTTCGTGTGGGAAAACAGAATGATATTGACAATGCGACATTGGGAACGAGTAGTTACCCTGTAAGTAGTCAGCTTTGCCATTGGGTTGCACAAGCATGCAATCTGACTCAATGGAAAGAACTTAGACTCCAGAGGCAAACAGATTTCCACCTTGACAACGATAAATTGTGTGATCTTACACTAACAGTAAGATTATATTCCACATTTACAAAAACAAGCACAATAACACTTCCTGCCCCTTGGCCTTGGTTTTCCGTAAAAGTAAAATTAAGTAGGGGAAAACACAGAGCATGATGCTTGGCATACGGTAGCATTCGATGAATGACAATCGCCTTTGGCTTCTTAGTTTTCTAATGAAAATCTCAAATGCAGTATGAATCTTGTGTTATACACAGCTTTACTGACAATAAATTACTGTAAGTGACCTTCTTTCTATGTCACTAAAATGTCTGTCTTTTTTTATGAGTCGCTTCAAACCTCTTATTTTTTTCCCCAAACAAATCAAGGTATAATTAACTTTCACAAATAAATGTCATTACTAATCTCCTTTTGGCAATTTTAGCAACTCAGTTTAGTTTGTGAATATCTCTAGTTATTACGGTTGGATAAAAATCAAATTTGGCTGAAAGGATCACATATAAATGAAGTAAAATTGCCCGATTTTACCTGTTTTAGCCACTATTGTTTTGGGACTATAATCTCCAGCGAATTCTAGAAAACCAATGTCATAATTAGTCAATCATTTTTTTTCTCCTCTTCAAGGGTTGGGAGTTTCTTTACATAATTATTCTAGGATTAGCAATATACCAACTAGTTTCCTTCTCGAGTTTATAGGCCAGAATCCCTAATGAGGTACAGTTGATGATAAGAAAAGATGAGCATTGGGTATTATATGTAAGTGATGAATCACTGAATTCTACTCCTGAAACCAATACTGCTCTGTATGTTAATGGACTATAATTTAAATAAAAATTTGAAGAAAAAAGGGAACTATGTAATGACTATGGAAAAATAAATAAGAGGCAAAAAATCTTGTTTTGATAAATTAATTCCTTGGCTATCAGAGTCATACAAAAAATGTATCAGGAACTTAAGTTTTTCTAATGGAAACACATTTCACTAGAAACAAATATAGGTCTTTGGCAAAAAAAAAAAATGAAGATGAGGGGATAATTTTGCCCTTTTTTAACAGGTTATTAATTCCTGCAGATTGTCAGTATCACTCTTTGAGAGTATGTTCTTCATCACGGCCATACATGAAAGGGACAAGTGTGGCCAGGCTGTGTTTCATAAAAGCAGAATTGGAAAAAAGATGTAGTAATACTCTACTCAGCTGAGGGAAATGCCAAGGTTTTTTTGCTATCTGAATCCATGAACGTGAAATGTCATTTACTCCAGAGACTTATAGAATTGTAGTCACAACTCTGCAGGCTTTGCAAATTCAAACTCATGCTAGTTTTTTGTCTTCCTTAAATTCATCCCTTTGGTTCCATCAGAAAGTGTTACTAAGAAAGTGCGGTGTGTGACCAACATAACGATAAAGTCTTGAGAAGCAGCTCTGCATCCTCGATGCCTGCTCTTGCGATGACTGTAACACTGGCAGATAAGATAAAGCAAATAATCAAGGAAGATAAAAGCATATCTCACTTCCCCAAATCATGGCAGGAACAGCCAAAAGCAGAATGAAGACTCAAGACTGGAGGGTCTAGAGTAAGATGTGGTTTGTGGGCTTGGATCACATGACCATGGGCAAATCAGTTCACTTGAAGCCTTGACTTTTTGCATCCATTATATAAGGATAGTAACCTTACTGATTTCCTAGGGATGTTGTGAGATTCAAATAATATATTGTTTCAGAAATGCTTAATAAATATTTGTCATTATTAATATCAAAATAAATATTATGAACACTGGGGTGCCTGGCTGGCTCAGTCAGTGGAGTATGTGACCTGTGACCTTGGGGTTGTAAGTCTGAGGCCCTTGTTGGGTGTCAAGTTTATTTAAAACTAAAATCTTAAAAAAATGAAATAAAATAAAAATATAGACACTGATATTTACATAAAAGGATGAAATGCCTATCCTAAAAACTCTCTATTCAAAGATTATTTTAAATTTCTTTGATAATCACTTTAAAAAATAATCTTGGGCATGCTTGAGTGGCTCAGTCAGTGAGGTGACAGACTCCACCTCAGTTCATGATCTCATGATTCATGAGTTTGAGCCCCACATTGGGCTCTCTGCTATCAGCACTGAGCCTGCTTCAGATCCTCTGTCTCCCTCTCTTTCTGATCCTCCCCTGCTCTCATGCACTTTCTCCTTCTCTCAAAAATAAATAAACATTAAAAAAATCTCATAATACGCAGAAATATGAGAATGTACTAATTATTTAATGTTATAGAAAAAATCTGTTAATATCCTTGTACATGTGTTATAAGAAACATCAAAAACTAGCCAGTGCTGGAGATAAATCTGATCATTTGAAAACTTAAATAGGTTTTCCTAATGTTTAAAATATTTACATAAGGGCAATGGGGTGCCTGGGTGGTTTGGTCAGTTAAGCGTCTGACTCTTGATTTCAGCTCAGATCGTGACATCACGGTGGTGAGATCAAGGCCCGTTTCGGACTCTGTGTTGAGCGTGGAGCCTGCCTGGGATTCTCTCCCTATCTCTCTGCCCCTCCCTGACTTGTGTGCGCACACACACAGTCTCTCTCTCAAAATAAAAAAATAAACATTTTTTAAAATAATAAAATATTTATATAAGAGCAAAAAATGTGAATAAATGTGCTCATATTTATTGCAAAGCTTGCTACCGTTAAAAATCTGGATCTGCCCTCGGCTGACAATGGCAGAAGGAGGTATTGATGATATGTGAGTAGCCCCGGGGACGTGAGGCAAGAACTTCAGCAGCAGGGAATGTTCAAAACAGAAGGGCAGAGGCAGAGGTCAGAACTACTATGCGGGCAGGGAGAGCGTTTCCGTTCCTATCTCTTTTCCTCATGTTCTTGCCCCACTCTGTCCTCCTGCTGCTAATTGAAAATTAGATGACCTCTTTCTACTATATATTTGAAAAGGAATTTAAAAGCCACAATCACCCTCAGTTTTAGCATCCCCAGGTCTTTCCATTTCCCATTTCTTTCTTTTTTAATAAGCTTTATTGAGATATAATTTACACCACAGACCGTTCATCCAGTCACATCTCTTCTCATTTCTTCTTTTCTTCCGTGAAAAGCCACTTAATGAGCATACATGGCACTCTGTAGGAGATGTGCCATTTCACTTTCGCAAACCGCTCCCACATTCTTCCACAGTAAAAGGTCAGTAGCCTCAGAACACAATGGACGGCCAGTAGAATCTTGCCAGGAACAGAAATGAATCATCTCAATATTTTTTATTGCCTTTCCTAATTATAAAATCAATGTGTCTTGAGGAGAATTTATGTGGAGAATTCAGAGAAAGATGAAAAAGGAATCTACATTTATCTATCACTTATTACCCATTAGCCAGAAGTAACAACGCCATTCAAATTGTATTTTTTCTTCCCTCTTTGTTTTTCTGCTTGTCAGTGTGTGTGTGTGTGTGTGTGTGTGTGTGTGTGTGTGTGTTCCTATTGGGATTTTTTATCATAGATGCAATCTAATATTATTTTCAAATACAATTGGCCATAAGAATTCCCTTTTATAACCACACCGTCATTCAGAGTACAGATCCCCATGTTGTTGGATGCTTATGCTGTTCCCAACTTTTGGTAATCAGAGATGAATGTGTGATGGAGATCTTTGAATACCATCTTGGTAAGACTCCTTACAATTCTCTTTAGGATAAATTCCTACATACAGTATTTTGGGAACTGAAATAAAGTCCATTCACAAGCTTCTCTCCATAACAAATTTCTAAATCTATTTATTTGTATCTTAAGAAATTTACCCCAGTTTACTGTCTGGTGCCCATGGTAAACTAGTGCCATTTTCTGAGTTCTTTCCAAGCCATTCAGTATTGCAGAGCTGCCACTAAAAAGTCAGAAAATTTATAACAGAGGGGGAAATGCCTTCAAATAGTTTTTTATTCAAATAAAGTAAATTTGGGGTGATATCTTAGTGACCTAAAACAACTCACGGTACTCATAGTATGCAAGAAGCAATTCTCATTCATTCGGACATGGTATACCACATTATTTCACCACAAATATCCTCACCAACTATCCTGGGAAGAATGTATATTATATGTAACCTTTGTTGTGTGTGTGTCTATGTGTTTTGTGTGTGTGTGTGTGTGTTACAGAGACAAGGAATCATAGTGGTTATTTTAAAAATAAGTGAAAGTGTGAATTATGTAACACAATAGAAACTCAGTAGAAGTATTATTGAAATGCACCTGCCTTTTTTTGCAGTGTAGTATCTGATCCCTGATATTGATGACTATCTTGATTTAATGGGTGCACATTTGTAGGATATTAAGAGTGAATTTTCTGCAATCTGCACACTCAGAGAAGAACTATGACTTATTTGAATTTGTTCCAACCCCAGTCATAAACCCCAAATTCATGCACAGTACTCATTAATCCTCAGGTTTTGTAACAAAGGTAAGTCATTCTAAAACAAGCAATTATTAATTAGCCAAATCAGAAATAAATTTGGGGTAAATGCACTTAGGTGTGAGATGAAGTTCCAGAGCCAGAAACTTTTCTCTGACTATATAAATGGGTAAAAAGAAAGGACTTTCATAGAAAGGTGCCCGAGGTGATCTATGCCAACAGAGTGCTTCCTTACTTCTCATTGCTCCCCTTCAGAGCCCAAGCCACACCTAAAGCAGGCAGCCAGGCACACAGTCAGATCCTCCACAGCCCATTTCAAATGCCACCTCTGTGTGGATTATTACGCAAGCATTGATATGTGACGTTTTGATCCCTGAATTTTTTTCCTATTTTCAGTTTTCCTGGATGAGACGAATGGATGTTATTGCAAAGCCACAACGACTAATGACTGACTGTGGGTCTAGTGAAATCATTTCACTTTTTGCCAGTCAACACACGTTTGGAGGAGACATCCCACAATACCACACACTCGGAATCTACCACAGGAATGATGACTTCACCAAAGAAGGGCTCATGTTCTTACCCACACTACAAGGGAAAGCTATAATATTTTCTTGTTCTTTCACTGAAGACAGTCATCATTTCTCAGTTCTTTCTCTGCCTCCTCCCTGCCTTACCTTTGAATTTTGCAGGTGCAAGGTCTGAGTCAAGGGTGTTGATGTAATGCCCTATTAAGCCTTCATGAAGTGGAACAGCCCCAAACAAGGTATTAAGGGGAATCTAAGGCTGAATGGACCTGAAAGAGATCATCTGCTTCTATGAAGGCTCACCTCGACTTCTAGGAAAAAAAGCCCAAGCACCTGAATTCTAAAGAAGAAAGCTTATTCATTCCACAGTGAGTTTTCTAGTCCCCAGTGCAAGGCTCTCTTCACTAGGTACAAAAAATACAAAGATAAATAATTCACGGTCCTGGTTAATGGAGGTTCAATGCTGTTCCCTCAATGCTGTCACTTTCATGTCGTCCCTGTAATTCTCACTATTCTGTACTCATCACGCATCTCATCTAGGTCCTCCGTATTTCTATTCTCCTTCTCCTCTTTTATTATCTTGCTACATTTCAAAACTTGTACCCACCCATCTTTGACTCCTCCCAAACCTGCTCCCTCTCTGTGTGCACTTCCTTGTCAATGGTCACACCATACACCCAGGATGCAAAGCCAGAAAGACTTTCTCATCTACCTTCTGTTTTTCTGTCTCACTTTCAACTACTCCCGTATTAGTGTACAGCCACATCAGGGCAACTTCCAGCCTCATCCCTGCCCAGAGGTTACCAGAGTAACTATTCTAAAATTTAAATATGATCACGTTACTCCAATGCCTACAACTATTTAAAAGTTGTCCCCGGTGCACAGAATAAAATCCAAATCCCTTCATTTATTCTGCTGTCTGGTCTTTCCTAAATATTCAGTTTCATTATTAACTGCTCACAGACAGGCATCTATCATTCTGACAGGCATGTAATATTTTCTTTGATATGTGCATAGTGTTTTTCAACTCTATGCTTCCAGAAGTCCCCTTCCTTTGGATTCTGCCCAGTGACTTCCTATTCATGCTGTGGGTGGGACCCAGCTCGACCCGTTCCTCTTCAGAATCAGTGAAGCAGGTCTCATTTTCTCCTCAGTGGTGCTCTCTCTCTGTCGTTCTTGGTCTTGATCTCAGTCTTGGTCTCTTCCTCTATATCTCTGTCTCTGACTTTCCTTCTCTGTGTGTCTCCATCCTTCTTGGTCTCTGTCTCTCTATCTTTCTGTCTCAGTCTCTGTCTCTCTTGGTCTCTGTTTTTCTCTCTCTTCCTTCTATGTTTCCCTTTTTCTAGATGATGGATAGATAGACACACACACACACACACACCTCTCTAATACTGTATTAGTGAACTGTTTAATGCTAATTTGTTTGTACATCTTTTCCTGTTAGACTCCAAACTTCTCAAGAGCTGGAATTATATTTTATGTATCTTTGTTTTCCGGCACCTGATGTAGGGCCTGATATAAGCAGAGGCAAAATTAATGTGTGTTGATGTACCAGACTTACACCACACAGCACTGTTTGTAATAGCAGTAAATTAGAAATAACATGCGTATCTATCAACAGAAAATGGATACTCAGTCAACTGAGTATCATACAGACAGTCCCACCTGTATCTGCATAAATAAATCTCTAAAACATAACATTAATCAGAACAAAACAAGTTGCCGAAATGTACAGCATGTAGAAATTAAAAAACATCTCTAATGATATTCAGATTTGACAAATCTGGTTGATAGTTGTATAGGCATTAATATTGTTCTTTTGCTCACTTTGATGTGCATTTTTTAATGTTCATTTTTAATACCTTATGATGTAACATTTTTAAAGACCTGGCCCTGAAAACATTAACAGAGATAATGCCAATGGCTAGAGACATTATCTTGAATCTTCTTCCCTGTGATCCACACATATGCAACCAAGTAAAATTAGCTATAGATGACCTTATCATTTAACAATTCAAAATATATTGCAAAGAAAATCTCTCTTTCTCCATAATAAAAATAGATCTCTAAAGATAGATCTCTAATCGCTCTTTATTGAAGTGCCCTTAGATATTGCTGGTGAACACTTGTTTTGCTCAAGAAAATCAGGAAGTAGACAAATGTGTAAAACAAAGAACCTTCAAAGAAAGATAGATCTCTGCTTCCCACATATTGATATCAACTAAAAACACTTCGTGATGAAAAGATTAAAATCCCTTTTTTACAAGTCCATTCAGTCACAGCCGGGGAAAAGAAATATAAGGATCCCAGGCAAACAAAGAAAAAGAAATAAAGCCTTGGGATGCTTCTTAGATGCTCATTTTTGGGGAAGGGATATTTTTGCTTCTCTGAGGATAACACAGGTCAAGGAAAAATGTACAAGTTCATGTGCACATTTTACAGTCTACGTATCAAAGTGATGGCAACTTAATCCTTTTGGTGCATGACAAATTTTCATTTAAAGCATATTGTAATTTTAGTCAGAGGGTCACAACACAATGTCGGACTGAAGGGAAGGAAAACTACATTTCTTTAGCACCAGTTATGAGCTGGGCACTTAATTCTTATGGCAGCCTGTGCCATTAATATTATTACTTCGAGTTTACAATAGTTTACAATGAAGCCCAGAGAATTAAATGTGGGTTTTAAATTTGAACTGGATTACACTGGATTTGAACCCAGATCCTCCCGGCCTTAAAGCCATGCTCTACCACACAGCCTGCTTCCTATTCTTACTCCTTCCCCTTACGCCACAACCTGCCATCCTCCTGTGTGCATGCCTAAAGCCTGGTGGCGTACTGACGTGTAACGGCCTATAGGCCTACAGAAGGGGTTACAAATAATACACGTCTATTATTTTTGTACATGTTAAGGTTGTTTAACAACACACATGGGAGGCATAAAATATCACTTGGTATTACATATACATATATAGTTTTTGTTATACACAAAGCTTTAAATATTAATTTTCTTTTTGAGAAGACAAGTAACCATTCATTAGCAAATAAAGCACTTAAGACCATTATAATAAATATTACAGGTTCCTTGTGCAAATAATCATAGGTGTTCACAGCTGTTTACTGCAATGTTCAGAATAGCAAAAAGCTGGGAATAATCTAAATGTCCATCCATCAAGAACTGAATAAATAAATTAAACGTGTCAGCTAGAATACTATGGAGTCACTAGAAATCATGTTTTAGAAGAATGCATTTTATGAAGAAACAGGTACATGGTGTGAAGGTGTGAAATGCAAATGGTACAGGCAGGGTGAAAGAAGTGTGTAAATATTTATATTTCCATGTAAATATAAAATAGTGGGAGGCCAGTCATCAAACTGTTAACTGTGGTTGACTTTGACTGGCTTATTGTACCTGTTTGCTAGGTTCTTACGGTAAGGATTTATTACTGACATTAGGAAAATGGTCAATGGTCAAGCAGCTTCACTCATACACTGAGGAAGCTTCTTTATTGTGGATCAGGAAGGCTCAGGGGATGGATTGTGGGGGCTAGAATGGGAGAGAGAGATTGAGAGGGTGGAAAAAGGTCTGAGAGAATAAACCCCTTCAGCTAAGTGTCTCTCCTTCCCAAACATCTCCCAAAAGTCAGACTGTTCCAAAAGAGAAAGGCAATGAGGGACTCATCCAGGGAGAACAGAATACGCAGCTATGAGCAAAAGCTGCTGTCATCCCAAGAAGCCATAAATCTTAAGTAAAAACAAAACTTTTATGAAGTTGGTCTCTTACCTGTAAGTCACTTCATTTATTAATTTATTTACATTTATGATGACCAGTCAACTTTGATACTATGTTAGTATCAAAAACAACCAAAAGTATATTCCCCTAGTTATTTCAAAGTTGTAGCTTGAAAGTCAACTGATTTATTATTTCTAAATTATTTAAATTCTTATGCAACGGCCTAAGAAGAGCCAATATACAACATATTAGCATATGACATTTATCGGGCATTGCAATATGCTAGGCGCTGTGCCATATTCCTTCCCTGGATTGGCTGGCTTCACAATACTATGTCAGAGACTATTACTCTTCACACCAAAGATCTGAGGCTCAAAGCCATGGGATGACTTGACCAAGGTTACACAATTAGCAAGTGGCAGAGTTGGGATTCTTACTCTATACCACTGAAAGGAATTGACAAAATTAAGATAAATGACACATTTAGGAAGACAGGAAGGACTTCTAAGTGGAGAAACTGAGGCTACAGGGGCAATATGGAGAATAATAAATAGGATATGGAGGAGTGGCCAGGTGGCTGAATCAGTTGAGCGTCCAACTCTTGATTTCAGCTCAGGTTATGATCTTGTGGTTGTGGGACTGAGCTGAGTATACAGCCTGCTTGAAACTCTCTCTCTCTCAATCTCTCTCTCTCTCTCTCTCTCCTTCTGCCCTTCTCCCTTGCTTGAGCTCTCTCTCTCTCTCTCTCTCTGTAAAATTAAATAAATAAATAAACAAGCAGGGGCACCTGGGTGGCTCAGTCTGTTAAGCATCCGACCTCGGCTCAGGTCATCATCTCACAGTTTGTGGGTTTGATCCCCGTGTTGGGCTCTGTGCCTACAGTTCAAAGCCTGGAGCCTGTTTTAGATCCTGTGTCTCCCTCTCTCTGTGCCCCTCCCTCGCTCATGTCTCCCTCCCTCTCTCTCTCAAAAAAAAGCATTAAAATTTAAACAAACAAACAAACAAGATATGGAAGGAACACTAGCATTAGTGAAACCATGAAATGTGTTGGCATCCACTCAGAAAGCACCCAGGGCTGTAAGGAAGCAAGTTCTGCTCCCGAGTTGCATGGGCTGTGGATGGTGGAACAGATGGTTTCCATGCCCCACCCCTTGGAATGTCTCAGTGTCCCACCATCCTGAAAATTATTAACCCTGCTCCCAGGAAGAAGAAATCCACCAGAGGGAAAACTCTATTGAGAACCTAAGATGATGTTTGATGGGAGTGTATCCAAAACTTGATGATATGATGGGAAAAGTCGTGAAAAGAAGTTGGTTGGTCAACTTTATTTTATGACAAGTAAGTATGAGTACTCCAAATTACTCTACTGAATTGCCTATTTATCCTGTTTTATATTACAGTGTCTATCATTAAAAGTGTTGCAATAGAGACGCTAGAGTTACGACTGTGAAGGTTCATTCATCACGCTGGAGGGGATGGCTTAGTGGACAAAACGCCAGCTTTCACCAACTATGACACTCTGTATCCAGAGGTTAATATGCAAGTGGCATTGACTCAGCAGCTCATCTTCTGAATGAAGCTAGTTCCAGTGTACTCACATGGGTGGAGGGTCTTTTGGACAATGTCTGGAAAAAACTTGCCTATGCTGCTTGAATAATGAAGATTCCTAGAACTTTTATAGAATAGGGTTTCCCCCAGTTCCTGGAAGCGTGAGATATAACTGAGTCAAAGGATTTTCTAACACACTCTTAACATCGGTGCCCTGTTCTGGCTGGCTTTCCCTTATTTATCACTAGCCTTGTACAGAGCCAATGAGGCCTTCCCTTAAACCACTTTTTTCCATTCAACTGCTTAATAGTCTTACTATATTTTAGATGTCTACGACCGTCTCTACTTTCTTCACCCTGCTCAGAATTTCTTAATCTTAATATTTCAAATCAAATCAATCCAAGCATCCACTTAATGATACAAACTGCTCTTGTATGAACAAATCTTTCACCGTTATGACTTTATCAATTGACTTTACAATGACAAATTAGGAACGTTTAGTAGTTACAAAATAATGCCACTACTATGTGACATGACCGATAACTAGAGAGATGATTCATTCTACCTTAAAAAATTATATTCTTAAAAATTCATCAGCTAAATTTGTATCTGTTTGAAGAAGTCCTTGCTCTGGTTGTAATTTCCAAATGAATACAGCACACGCTCATTGGGTACCTACTATGTGTCAGATATTGTCTGAAGCACTTATGTACCAAGTTAAAAAAAAAAATACCAGTCCCATCCCTGCTAGAATCTAGTGAAGGTGACAGACAACCACAAACAGGTGTTAAGTGCCATAAATGTGGTACACTAAAGTGCCCTAAAAACAGATTAATTCTCTCTGTGAACTTGGAGCATAGTTTTGAGTAGGGACCTGAAGCTTCTTATTTCAGAATGCACAGTTTGCCAGGATCTGATGTTCAGATTTGAGCTTTGAAATTAAGTCTCAAATGTGCGGAGAGGTGTTCAAAAAGCAAATGACCATCCTTAAACTTATAAGGATAGGACTACAGGAAATTAGGAAGCTGGAGGGAGAGATTAATATTAACATAAGCTAATTTTATTCATGCCTCCGGATCTTTACACAGTGATTTCCTTTTTTGCTTTTTTCTTCTGCAAGCCCATTCTGAGATTTCATCACTCACTACATTCTTTCCTGTCATCCCTCAGACATTGTCGAAAGACATTATCGATCTTTCTGATACATCATGCACCACTCCTTCTCTTCCTGACTTCTAGATGGGACTGCTTCCATATATGCTGACATTCTAGTTATGACAACAATCCAGCCCTCCCTGTTCCAGCTACCTCTGCCATTAGATCACTATCTCCTTCTTTAATACCCACTGCTAATTGTATGTTTATTTCCCACACATAATTCAAGATGTGGTCATTTTAGTAAGATTTCATTCCTATTCTCTGGTGGTATGGAGTTTCTTATTGATATTAATTCGTGCTTTCTTTAGAATTTCACTGTCATGTACCGATATCTACATATTTTATCCTTCAATTCACCAGGTGATTAATAAGGACGTGGAAATGTAGCAATCTTTAGTTATTCTTTATGAACTGTCAATTTTTTCCCCCAACTTCCCATCATCCAAGTATTTATTTCTTCAGGACAACTGCAGGGTTATCTATAGGGCTGTCTTCTAGCATTCAGTACACCTCTGTGTCTCGTTACAGGCATTAGAGCTGGAATGTGAGGCAGGGCACAAGACCCGTTCACACTACCTTCATCCAAAATGTCCTCCAGCCACGACTAGGACGGAGTGTGCTCAACTCCATGGAGGATGCAGTGTGGCTGTCTATAATAGCTGGCACCTGACGGGTGCCCCCTGGTGGTAGCAGGATGCCTTGACTGGAATGGTTGCTAGACAGAGCCTCAGTGTTTGTCTCTACACCTAGGAGCCTCAGTACGTCCTGGCTCCTATCTTGTTTTATGTGGGCTTGGTCCATCCCTACCTTTCCCTTCCTTCATTTGCCTTTTTCTTTTCCCATCTTATTTTTTAACACCTTGTACTCAGTGCTGATTTAGGCCCTTACAAAGGAGCAAACAGTGAGTCTATAAGAGACACTGATGGATGATGAGAGTGATGGCGATAAGGACTAGGACATAAAGTTTGCTTTATTCATAAGAGAACGCCAGCGGCTCTTGAAAGAGGATCACCCATCTGCCATTGCTCATGACAAGAAAAACATAAGCACGAATGCACACCGAGGGATTTTTGCCCCACTAGAAGAAAACATTCGTTCAATATTATAACTGATAAGTATAAAGGAAGATAGATTGCAAAATATTCTTTATAAGTTAACATTAGAGTCAAGTAGCACTTTGTGAAAATTATGTAAATTTCACTCTGTCTAAAGTTTGGGATGAACAAAGAGGACCAAATTCCTCTTCACTCACCGAATTCTGATTCTTGTAGGTAAATCCAACTGTTTATAAAAAGAAGTCAATGAGATATATGCCTTCTATGAATATATCAGTTGCTGCAGCAGTATTTCATTTAATGTTATCTATGGTCTGAAAAAGATTTATCGCTTCTCTAAGTATCTGTCTTATTCCTCTCAACCCTGTCCAAAAATTTGCATTTAATATCACCCAAATGTCATTCTCAGAAAAACCGGAAATGTAGTTAGCTGTGCCAGCTTATCGGGGGCCTCTGGAAAAGGGGATATTTCTATTTTTACTCTATCCGGAGGCAAATTACTCTACTTGGAGTCATCACATGTATATTCTGAGTTCCAGAGAAGGGTCTGTATCAGAATAAGAAAGTAAACTAAATTTGGTTGAAACTAATTTAAATGATCATTACCCTCTTCATCAAACTAAGTTTCTCCTAGAACTTTTCCTCTGCCTTCATAGTTCGTAACTACTCAAAAATTCTGATGTAAAGTCTAGAAAATACCAATAACATCTCATTGATAAAATGAGAAAGGCTCTCATTCGAGCCTTGGATAAACAAGAAGAGTCACAATTTTCTGCAGTGTAAAAGTACTATGTGTATGTAGCTAGAATAAAGGTAGAAGTAAAGGGTAGGATCATTTTTGTATGTTTGAATATAAAATTAGGAAAAATCCTACATCCAATGAATGAAAATACAATAACTATTCTCTGTTCCTACTGTTGCCCCTCTCAAATCCATACCCTTTGACATAGAGCAAGCACTCTTTTAAAAACATAAGCCAGGCCATGTCAGTCTCCTGCTCTCAGCCTTTCTTGGCTTTTATCAAAGTCCTTACCAGGGTCCCACATGACCTAGTCCTGCTTTTCAAGAGCATTTCCTACCAGTCTTCCCATAACTCATTCATGTTTAGAATCAACCATGTCTAGGAAAGAACTGGCAATCTCCACATTTGTTCATGTGCTTAATCTTTTCATTCCAAAGACTATTTGGGTTTTCCATAATGAAGCGACAAATGTTAACGTAGGCACAACGAACCAATATAATAATTGCCGAGAGACAGAATCCAGTCGATGGAAGTTAGTCACACATATACTGAACTTTCCCAAGATGCCGTTTTTACAGCCATGGCAGCAATTAGGGCAGGAATTACTCTACTGATGACATTCCGCCAAATAACAGCCACTAACAACTTACCGGCAGCTACTATGATAACATCTGCCAGCTGAGTATGGATCTTCAGTTGTTCTTTGGGAGTGTATCTGTGAGCTATTGTCACGGTTGCATCACCTGGAATGGAGAAGAGCTTCCATTAATAGTTACTGAGCTTTTTCAAAAGTAATGACTGCTACAATTCTAGAGGAGACTCAGTTATATCCTAAGAGTAGGAAAATTGTTTTGAAACAATTACAACACTTTAAGAACAAAAGCTAGATCAGAAAACCTAGATGGCCGAAAATATTATACCCTTCAATTAACCAGTGGAAAATCAAATAAGACCAAATGAGAGTATGTGCTGGCCATCAAAACAGAGTTCTAAGGTCCTAGAAACCCAGCATTTGAAGTTCTGTATTGAAAGGTTAATATATAAATGCAGGGGATACTCGTTGGCTTGTTAATAAAGTATATACGTTCTGAAAATAGCAAAATAAGTGTACCCCAAATGGGGCAATGCATTGTGGGAGCAGAGCTGAGAGGTTAATTCTGCCTCCTCTTGAGGTGGTATCAAGGAAGGTTTCCTAAAAGAAGCAATATACTTTTTTTAGGTATCAAAGTTAGCAAGGGTATACTTGTGTAATTAGAGAAAGAAGAAAAGGGCATTCCAGGCCATCAGAAGAACAGGAAAAAATGGGCCAACTTTGAAATTGTGTGTTTAGGAAATAATGAGGAGGTCTTAGGTATAACAGGAAATATTCATACATGCTTTAATGGCTAATGTATGAATAAGAGAGGTTACCAGCCTGAGGGTTTCCAGTGCTTAAAGTGTGAGTCAAGGAAGAGAAGCGAAAGAAAGGCAGGGATGAGAGTAGTCAAAAAAGGACTTCCGGTCAGAACATGGCTGTGTGAGATAGCATCTTGTCTCTTCTCCTAGATAACCTACAAATGCTATACATTTAACAACAACAAAAACTGTATAAACTTCATTTTTAGCAAAACTAGAAAGACATATCTTCCATAGATTCCAAAAAGTATGTGCGAGTTACTCAGAACTAGTGGACTTAGTATATACCACAGAGGAAGAAAGGCAGCAAAGAAATGCAGAAAATAACAAGATGGCCAGTAGCGGCCGATCTCTGAAAATGACTGCAAAAATATATGGCTTGAAGGTGCAGGGTTCACATCAAAATGCTAAATATATCTCTTCTCTGTAGCAGAGAAGATAGAAATAAAGGCAGAAGAAGTCCTCGCAGATCCAGGATAGTTCACAGGGCCTCGTAACAGACAGACTCACACGGAGGAGCCATTTCAACAGGAAGGGGTTTGACTTTGTGTAAGTGGTGAAGAAGGAATCCGAAGGCTGCCCAGAACCTGCTCCCCAACCCCCCAGCAGAAGTACTGCACAAACAGGAGGTCCAAGATATCTAACTCACTAATGACAAGTAAGAGAAAAAGAATCTGACACAGAATTAAAGGATGCTATGTAAACATCATCCCAGGGGAATTTTGGAGGTGACAGGAGTCTAGTGGAGTTCCATGACTCTATGCATTTGTCTAAATTCATGTCATGGTACACCAAAAAGAGTGAACTTTACTATATTTTTTGGTAAATAAAAGAAAACATTTTAAAAATGGCAGGCCCAAGGGGAAAAAAAAAACACAGAAGGATTTTTTTTTTTTTTTGAGAATTTTCCAACATACCAGAGTGCCTGGGTGGCTCAGTCAGTTAAGTGTCTGACTCTTGATTTTGGCTCAAGTCATGATCTCAAGATTAAGGAGATCAAGCCTCATGTCGGGCACTGTGCTGACAGTGAGGAGCCTGCTTGGGATTCTTTCTCTGTCTCTTTCTCTCTCTGCCCCTTCCCTGCTTGTGCTCTCTCTCTCTCTCTTTCTCTCTCTCTCTCAAAATAAATAAATAAATAAACCTTTAAAAAAAATAACTTACCAACATATCAATACACCCAACAACAAAAAGTGTTGCAATGGGAAAGTTGAACATTATGACCAAACGTTATGGGAAAAATTTAAAAATTAAGAAAGTAAAGTCACAGGACCTGGGGGGAAAAAAAGACTTGAATCCATACAAATTGACCTATAATGGTCAACACTGAGAAAATTTTCAGTAAAGTGGCTGGATTATAAAGGTTAAAAAAAAAGAATATTATGAGCAAAAATTCAGATTTGTACATTAAATTCCAGAAAAAAGAAGAGCAATATTTACAAGAGACTCATGTAAAAAAAAATTGGGAGTCACAGTCAAATCAGTCTCCAAGAATAAAGGTTACAAACAATTTTGAAATTGTAAGTCCTCAGGGAATACTGTTTCTGTGTTTTTCTTAAAGAACTTGCTAAATGATTAACTTTGATGAATCAATATCATATATCTGAGGAAAACAGCAAAAGGAATATTGGAAAGTTTGGAATATATTTAATCATAAAACTAAGACTTAAAAAGTGAGAGTTGGGGTGAAGGACAAAATGTAAATCGTATTTGCTCTAATTATGAATAAATGGTATAGCTAACACAATTGGAATGAGAAAGGCAAAGATGAGAAAGCTTGTTGATCGCAAACTAGATTAACATAACATTAATTATGTTCTCTAATGACTAGGCTCAACAAAACATTTAAAGCCGATCAATCAAATAATAGAAGAATAAGAATATTTAGAAGTATAAGGTAAAAACATTACAAAGATCATTTTTATTGGCATATATCAGGCTGGAGACAAAAGAAATGGAATCAGGGAAGAAAAATAAAGCATTTCGTCATGTTTATTTTTTTATTTATTTTGAGAGAGTGACCTCACAGGTGCATGCTCACCACACACATGTACAATTGGGAAAGGAACAGAGGGAGAGAGAGGATCTGAATCCGAGGCAGGCTCCACACTCACTCTGGAGCCCGACACAGTGGATCCCACAACCCTGGGATCATGACCTGACCTAAAGTCAAGTGTTGGATGCTCAACTGACAGAGTCACCCAGGAGCCCCTATTTTTAAAATTAGATTATCAACAGACACCATATGAAGAAATAGACAACAAAGAGTACTGTATAAAGTTATAACTATTAGAGTAATGACTAACTTTTCTAAATATCAGAAGAACCATACATAAAAATGAAAAAAATGTAAAAAATAAGTAAAGACCATAAAAACAACAAACGGAACAGGGGCGCCTGGGTGGCTTAGTCGGTTAAGCGTCCGACTTTCGCTTAGATCATGATCTCGTGGTTCGTGGGTTCGAGCCCCGCGGCGGGCTCTGTGCTGACTGCCAGCTCAGAGCCTGGAGCCTGTTTCAGTCTGTGACTCCCTCTCTCTCTGACCCTCCCCTGCTCACGCTGTCTCTCTCTCTCTCTCCTAGAAATAAGTAAAACATTAAAAACAACAACAACAAACAGAACAAAAACTAGTACACAGTTCAGATCATATATATTTATCATCATAATAAATTTTCCTAAGTTACCTATTTAAAAGAATCATATTTCCAAATTGGCTTGAAAACCAAAAACAAAATCTAATCCTATACTTTATATAAGGCACATCTAAAACAAAACTGTTTGGAAATGTCAAAAACAAAGGATAGGCAAATATGTAGGAGGAAAAGGACAAAAAAAAAAGAGATGATATTCTTATTGTCAAATAAGGAGAAATTTAGCATTAAACAGGACAAAGAAGTACACATTATAATGCCAAGATGTGATTCAAACAAACTCACAACAATGAGAAATAGATAAGTAACATATAAGAGAAATAGAATTCATATTTCTGAAATTAGAGGGGCTACAAATCAAAAAAGAACATATTGTATTTGCTAAATTTAATTCACCTTTCTCAATCCACAACAGATCAAAGATATAGAAAATGTAAATAACATAATTAATGTTATGTACCTGATTGCAATATGTCAAATTTTGAAAGTAGAACATATATTTTCTTTCCGTGTAACCAAAGAATATATTTCAAAATGTTTTAAATGTTGTATATATTTTTGAGAGAGAGATAGAGACAGCATGAGCAGGGGAGGGTCAGAGAGAGAGGGAGACATAGAATCTGAAGACAGGCTCCAGGCTCTGAGCTAGCTATCAGCACAGAGCCCGACGCGGGGCTCGAATCCACAAATCATGAGATCACGATCTGAGCTGAAGTCAGATGCTTAACCGACTGAGACACCCAGGCGCCCCCAAAGAATATTTTTTAAATGGGTTGATTTTGGCTACAAAGAGAATTTTAATTAATACCAAAAAATAGACAAGTAGATCAACTTCAGATATTTTTTTGATCACAAGTCTATAAAGTTATAATTATTGAAAAAGTCAGAAATTAAAAGGTTTTTTCTGGACTCCTGGATGGCTTAGTTGGTTAAGCATCCAACTCTTGATTTCAGCTCACGTCATGATCACATGGTTTGTGAGTTCAAGTCCCGCACTGGGCTCTGCACTGACAGTAGGGACCCTGCTTGGGATTCTCTCTCTCTCTCTCTCTCTCTCTCTCCTTCTCTCTCTGACCCTCCTCTGCTTGTGTTCTCTCTCTCTCTTTCTCAAAATAAATAAATAAATATTTAAAAAAAGAAATCAAAAGTTTTTTTCAGTGGGATTTTTTAACCCTGTTTTAAATATATCTTGGGTCAAAAAGAGAACACAAAACAACAGTGCAGAATTTCTAGAAATGTTTATATTGAAATTGCTATATATTGGATCCTATAAAATAAAGATAAAACAAAGCATAGAGGAAAATCCATAGACCTCAAATGATTATATGAATAAAACAGAAGAAAAGAAGTGAATCAATCACTTAACTTAAAAAAATCAGATAAAGTACCAAAAAGAAACAAAAGAAATTAGAAGTTTAGTAAACATAAAGTCAAGCTCTTAATATTAAATATGTCTAAAAATTGTAATATTAGCAGTGAGGGAATTCAACAAATTGCCAAATAAAAAATAAATATACAAAAAATAAATAGCTTTCATATATAACAACACGTTAGAAGATAAATTGAAAGATAAGACTCCATTATAATAGCAATACACGAAGGAAAATACTCAGAAATAAACTTAACAAGAAATGTGCAAAATCTATGTGGTAAAAGAAAATCTCCAGTACAACACCAAAAGATATCAGTAAGATGGAAGCACCAGAAAGATAAACCATGTTCTTGGATACAAGACTCAGTATCCTAAAGATAACAATTCTCTCTATATTCATTACAAATGGAAGACAACTCCAATAAAAGCTGGCAGTTTTGCATTTTTTTAAAGAACATAATTTTATCCTAAAGTTAATAAGGAAAAATAAAAGTCAATAACCAGGAAAGCTTTAAAAGGGAAGAACAATGAGAGACAACAGTACTAACAGTACTTGATAGCAGTCTTTCTCTCCTTTTTTTTTTTTTAAGTGAGAATAGGCTGGGTTTTTTTCAATATTATTTATTTATTTTAAAGTTTATTTGTTTATTTTGAGAGAGAGAGAGAAAGGAAGTGCATGAGCAGGGAAGGGGAGAGAGAGAGAAGGAGAGAGAATCCCAAGTAGGCTCCACACTGTCAGTGCAGAGCCTGACACAGGGCTCAAATCCATGAACTGTGAGATCATGACCTGAGCTAATGCTCAACAACTGAGACACGCAGGGGTCCCTGTTGGTCTTTTGCATTTCAGTTCATGGCATCACCATCTGCCCAGCAATACAGAGCAGAATCTGTCTATGAGTCTCCCTTATGTTTCCCCTTCTCTCTGACTTGCTATAAACCAGTAATAAATAAACCATCTCTACCTTAGTACAGCTTCCCTATATGCAGCAATGTCCTATCATCCATTAGCAACCCATGGAAGTGCGTTCTCTTGCCCGAGAGCTTCCCAAATCCCCACAAAACCAAAACCAAACAAAAGCTTCCCACTTTGTCAGTACTGATGGTTTTAGCAAGGAATTGAGGGATACATAATAATCCGCTGAGTTGCATATACATACAATTAACAACCTGTAGAGTTTCAAGCAAAAGAAAAAATAAGAAGATGGATTTCAATAAGCCTGTAGAAAGATCTTTTAGGTAATAACTCCACTCCCCCACCAATAATATCTTGTTAGCTTGTGACTCCTAAGTGAGTTTGGCCAGGGATACCCATGGGAAATATCAAACCCATATTTAGACTTGATCGATGAGTTTCTGATTATAACACTATCAACCCAGGGAAAGGCTTTCAGCCTACTACTCGGGAGACCATACTATGATAGCAAAAGAGAGATAAATCAAGGGAGTTAAAGACAAATGTGTTCAAATCATGCCTCAGTCTCTTCTGCCTTTGTCCTTTGCTGATGAGCACGTGGACACCTGTTCTGGCTCCTGAGCACTGGCTATCCTGCACACTATATGCTAGTTAACCTGTGAAAATCCTTGTCATTCCCGTTTTCAGTTCTGGTGCCCTGTTACTTTTCTTCAGCGAGTCCTCTGGCTTCCTGCACCTAATCCTTCCTAACTCCTCAGCTCTTCCCTGGGGTAGCCAGTACTGACAAGTCATAGCAGCTACTCTGTAGAACGATGCCTATCTCCGACCCTCCGATGACTTTTTTCCCACACTTAGTTTTAGCCTCTTATTGTGCACATGTTATCAGCTTGGGCGAGGGCCTAATTTTTCTAACTATCACATGGACCCAGATAAAAACTTTTATAAGCAGAGTCTTAAGCAACTTCTCGGTGCCCAGTGCTTTACATCATGTTTGTAAGATAGAGCAAGAATAAAAAACTTAGAACCTATCTCCTAGAATCTGAGAGTTCTGTTAGAACTTAATAATTAACTGCTGGGCAAGATAGGCTTCTTACTATATAAAAGTCCACAGTCAATCAAGAATTGTCTACTGGGAGCTGTCTGAGCAGTTTTCTAGGCTATCATTACGCTGTAATTTATGCAAAATTGCAGATTGTAGCAAAGAGTTGTTGGCAACTAACACATAGTGCCAATTTGAGGGATAAAAATATTTGCTATTTAAAAAGAAGCTACAACAACAGCACAATATGTTTCATATTAGAGTAGCATTTTTTTTGGCTAGAACTACTTAAAATGAGGAGTTTCCTGTTGTTGGACATTTCTAGGTCATTCCTTACCTTCATTTCTTCAACAATCAGGAAAGAATTCCAGAGCTGTGTGAAGCAATGGAGACAGACAATTCCATACTTTCATATGAGAAACAGATATGTAAATCAGAATACAAACACAGTGTGGAAAGTTCCACATTAAAAGGAGTTTACAAGTTTGTATGTTACAGTATTGGCACGGAGCACCCTATCTACTCTAGCTGAGAACAGCATGGCAGCTGGGGGCAGGGATACCGCAAGTTCTTAGAGAAGACAGATTTTTTTTTTTTACTGTTTTATTTATTTTTGAGAGAGAGATAGAGACAGCATGAGCAGGGGAGGGTCAGAGAGAGAGGGAGTCACAGAATCTGAAGACAGGCTCCAGGCTCTGAGCTAGCTGTCAGCACAGAGCCTGATGCGGGGCTCAAACCCATGAACTGTGAGATCGTGACTTGAGCCAAAGTTGGACGCTTAACCGATTGAGCCACCCAGGTGCCCCAAGAAGACAGATTTTTTATGTAAATAGGAATTTATTTTGTTTCTGCTTCAATCCCCCTATGCTTTCTCCACCCTTGTCCATCTATAAATTATTTTCTATAAAAATGTAAGAAGGGCATGTCATTTAGCCCAGATGGTTAGAAACTTCTTCCTCGCAAGAGCTGAAGTCTACTTTTTTGCAAGATCTACCATGATTCTAGATCCATCATCGACAGCACCACAGGACAAGTGTCAACTTCCTTTTTCGTGAGACAAATCTTCAAATACCTGCTTGTACCTGCATTAGCAGATGAAGCAAAATGGCAAGTCCTGCAAGCTGTGAATCTCACAAGTAGGGTTTTGCTTTATCACTTTCTCTGGATAAGAGAAAACAGTCATTCTCCATACATTAACTCATACCATGGTCTGATTTAAAGGAACAATCACTGAGGAAATTACAGGCAAGAAAATTCAGTATTTGTCACCAGAACAGCACCCAAAGCAAGAAAGAAGCTTGAGTTCTGCTTTTGGACAAATGTCTCCAGAGGCCTAAAGATTCTGGATTGGAACGTGTGTCTCTTATTCACTTGTAAACTGCTATTGCATCTCATAGCATTAAACAAACAAACAAAAACCTCTCTCTCTACAGAGAACATCTCTGTGGAAGCTAAACGGATGGCACCTAAATGTACATTGACCCTTATGTGAGAATTTACCACACATCTAACATTGTTTTATACCTTACACATATTATCATACATTTTCATATCATACAGTCTTCACAAAACACTGTCAGGGTATTTTTTATAAGGTAGAAAATAATGTTATTTACAACAATAATGCTATTTGCACTTTACAAATGAGGAAACTGAAGACACACGAAAAGTCCAATAGTTTGTCCAAGGTCATACAAACCACATAAATGTTAGAATTCAAACTAATTTAGCCCCGCTCTAAGGAGCCCCGGCTCTAATCATATCACTCTACAGCCCCCATGTGCACTGAGCACAGACAAAAGGCATTGCTGGAGTTCACAGATGCAAAGTCAGAGCTGCAACTGCTACATTTTCACTTCCGTCAGCAGAACAGCATTTCTGGGCCATCATCCTGCCTCTTTTTAGGAAATCAGGGAAGGATCTTGGATAACACTCCTTTTCTTTAAGGATACACTCTGCCCTCTGATCCTACCTGGTGTGCACCAGCAGTACTGGTAGGGACCAGTTAAGGACTGAAAACACACGTGCCTCTATTACAAAATTTAATTTTTACCATTTGTAAAATGATCAAGAGGCCCACTTCCCAGATCTGGAAATAATACCACATTCTCTTGACTCCTGAGTTCCAATTACGATAAGTTTTCTATTTCAACTTCAGCTGCCTTTTCTGGATTAAATCACTTAAATAATTTTGGGTATAGGGATAGAACACCCAGATCTAAGACCTCCTTTCTTGCTTAAAATGGACCAGGATTTAAAGTGTTTGTATCTGGTCAAAACCTGTTTGGTTGGATTCGCTGTTGATCAGTCCTTCTGTTACCTTCCAAGCACCTTGGGCCACTAGGTGGATGACAGCTAAGGAATATGGCTTCACTTTTAATTAGTCAAATACCCTTTCAAGCTCACTCCTTTTAGACACCTATCTCAAAGTAACTTTGAAAGAAAGTATTAGAGAAGACTGACTGAGTCCTGACAACCAATGTCTCCAGAGATTTAAAAAATCAACCCCTAGGGGCATCTGTGTGGCTCAGTCGGTTAAGCATCCAACTTTGACTCAGGTCATGATCCCATGATTTGTGGGTTCGAGCCCCATGTCAGGCTCTGTGCTGACAGCTAGCTCAGAGCCTGGAGCCTCACTTCAGATTCTGTGTCTCCCTCTCTCTCTGTTCCTCCCCTGCTCATGCTGTCGCTCTCTCTTTCAGAAATAAATAAAACATTAAAATTAAAAAAAAAATCTACCCCTGGATTTGGCCAAAACTTGTTGAATTGAAATCACAGATTCACTTAGTCAACAAAGACAATATACAAGTGAAAAAACACACATATAATAAAATCCTATGTAGTAATAAAAGTCATGAAGAAAGGTATGCAGAGTGAGTACAGAATAATAGCATGAGTGCTATTTTGGTAAGGTGGCAAGGTACAGCCTGAGGAGGTAACATTTGGGCAGAAACCTGAAGGCAATTAGAAAAATGATTTATGTGTGGCGCCTGGGTGGCTCAGTCGGTTAAGTGTCCGACTTCGGCTCAGGTCATGATCTCATGGTTCGTGGGCTCAGGCCCCACGTTGGCTCTGTGCTGACAACTAGCTCAGAGCCTGGAGCCTGTTTCAGATTCTGTGTCTCCCTCTCTCTCTGACCCTCCCCTGCTCATGCTGTCTCTCTCTCTCTCTCTCAGAAATAAATTTAAAAAAAAAGAAAAGAAAAGAAAAATGATTTACATAAACAACTTCAAAAAAGAGCATTCCAGGAAAAAGGAAAGCCAAGTCACAAGAGTATATATGACGTGTTCTAAGGAAGCAAGGGACAGCCATTGCTGGAGGGCAGTGGTGGAGAGTGAGAATGGTAGGAACCGAGTAAAAAGATGCAGTTCAGGTCCGTTGCTGTAAGGTCTTGCATATTGTTTCAAGGAATTTGGATTTTATTCTGATGTTATGTGTTTCTGAATGTTATGGGAAGCCATTGGTGGTCCAGTACCACCATGTGGAAGAGAGACTATGTATGGGAGATAGGACAAGGGTGGATACAGAGAAACTAGTTTGTAAGTTTAGTAGTGCTCCAAGTGAAAGATAATGGCAGTCTTGACTAGGATCTTTTTGGTGGAGGTGATCATGGGTATGTTTAAAACAGACTGCTAATGGATAAGACATAAGGTGTGAGAGATAGAGGTCAATGGTGGCCTAAGTAAGTTGGTCATGTAACAGTGCCACTTCCTAAAACAGGACAGAGTACAGAGAGCAAAATTGAGATTGAAGATTTGTATATGACACATTTGAAATACCTACTGGCCATCCAAGTGGGTTTGTCAAGTGGACAGGGGTTACATGGGTCTAGAAACATGGGAAATGCAGGTGATATTTAAAGCATTAAGACTAGAAAGGATGACCTAGAGATGGCTCTGGAATGAGAAGTGAAGACCTGAGTTTATTCCAATGTTTTCAGCAGTTCTCCTCAATCCTGACTACATTAGAATCTCCTATGGAGCTTTCTAAAAAATACTGATGGTCCAACTTGAAAGATTCTAACTTTCTGTGTTCTGTGTTGGGCTCAGGCAGTTATACTTTTAAAAGTCCCTAGATGATTCTAGTGGGTAGGTAAGGTTGAGAACCACTGATTTAGAAATTGAGAATAGAATGACCAAGAAACAGAGAATGAAAAGATATGTCTAGTGAAATAAAAGATACACATGCCAGTGGTGGCTTTAATCTATGCTTATACAATAAAAGAAATAACCCTATAAGATGTAGCCATTTCATGAAATTAAAAAGCATGTTATGAATATTACTCAGTTCATGATATAGTTTTCTACTTATAAGAACCCTCAGGAGAAATTATTTTTCAGTCTTAATATCAGAAAATGTTTTCTTTATCCTGAGCATATATTTATTTTCAATCCTAAAGATATTTAATTTGGGTAAATAGTCTCTTTTTTTTTTTCTTGCTAAAGAGCTCTCAAGATGAAATTTGTGACCCAATCATAGAAAGTGTAGTTTAGGCTCAAATAAATAAATTCACCAAACACATATTCAGCACTAATATATGAAAAGCAGTGTGCTTGGCAGTGGTACTATATCCATGAAGATTTAATAATATGCCTATTTTTAATCTGTTTTTCATGTTTATTCTTTTTGAGAGAGAGAGACAGAGACAGAGACAGAGAGACAGAGAGACAGAGCATGAGTAGGGGACAGGCAGAGAGAATGGGAGACATAGAACTTGAAGGAGGCTCCAGGCTTCGAGGTGTCAGCACAGAGCCTGATGTGGAGCCTGAAGCCAGGGACCATGAGATCATGACCTGACCTGAAGTCAGAAGCTCAACTGACTGAGNCAGTATGCCTATTTTTAATAGCCTTATTCTCGGCTCTGTTTTATTTCTAGGTCTTGCTTCCCCTTTTCTTAACTATTTCTCATTTGCATTGTGTTTTATATACTGCTGTGACCCACCTTCAAATCTCTTTAGAATAAGTATACTGTAATAGCTAACATGTACTCAACACTTAGGATGTGTGAATACTAAACTCTTTATAGGTATTAGCTCATTTAATTCTCCCCAAAACTGTACATGCCCTTATCTCACATGAGATAAGGGACATTTGGGAACATAATGTGCATTCAGGCAAAATGACCAAAGAGTCTATGCTCATTAACAATAGGTTCTCCCGTTCCAAGAGTCAATCTTCAGCAATCAAGACTGCAGCTACGGTGTGAACAACATGGCGGTCACACATGAAGATCATGGCTTTGAAGCCTTAAATTTCTAGGATGACTTTCTTATTAATAGGGAAGGAGTCTTCTGAGTCATCTACATGAATCAGTTCCCCAGGTGTCCAAATTTCCCATGGTACCAAATTGCCAGGTCACGATTGATGATAGTATTTCGGACTGTGAAATGCATTTTAAGCTATAAAAAGCTAATTAAAACAATCAGACTCTTTCAAATCCTAGCCAACATGAGCCAGTCAGCTCAGCCATGAGACAAGGGTGTTCGCATGAGCCAAAGTATTGCTTTTCCCTTTCTAGTTGCAATGGCTACAGGGAGTGTGTGTGTTAGTGGGGGAGAATCTGTTTGTTACAAACTGATATAATTTTTGCATTTATTTTGTGCTCTTCAAGAGCAACAGATGAAAATCAACTCAGGGGTCTTACTACAATGTCTGATTCTGCAAACGTGCTTGAAAGATCATATTCAGACACTAAATAAGTATTCCCAAGGTTTCTGTCTGCATCTGAGAGTGAAAACTACAGACATGTCAAAAAATGATGTGTTGCTTCCTGCCCTTTCTATTCATTCTCTCTGTGGAAAAAGGCCAGACCTCTGGGGGTATACCAGTACAAATATAGCAAAAATACAGACATAAACATACATACTTTGTTAGAGGGGGAAAAAAAAAAAAAACCAAACAACTTCCAGAGTGAAACACTAAATATTATTATCTTCTCAAAGATTCACTGTTAAAGGCTACGCTAGGCTATGTTACTATATTAAAGTCTCCAAGAAATATCACAGCCAAGTTATATGTTTGATTTTGTTTAATCCAGATTTCCCAAATTTATTTGACCAATTCATCTCCTTTAAAAAAGGAATCAAACCCATTTAAGATTTTGTGGTGCCTAAGAATACGGTTCATATAATAGTTGTATTAAAATTTTCGTCACAGAGGTGCCTGGGTGGCTCAGTCGGTTAAACGTCCAACTCTGGATTTCACCTCAGGTCGTGATCTCACAGTTCATGGAGTCAAGCCCCCTGTCGGGCTCTGCACTGACAGTACAGAGCCTGCTTCGGACTCACTCTCTGCCCCTCCCCAGCTCATGTGCATGCTTTCTCTCTCTCTCACTCAAAATAAATAAATAAACATTTAAAAAATCCTTTCATTACAAATCAGAGCCACAATGAGATGCACATCACACCTGTCAGAAAAGCTAAAATTAACAACATAAGAAACAACAGGTGTTGGAGAGGAGGCAGAGAAAGGGGAATATTCTTGCATCACTGGTGGGACTACAAACGAGTGCAGCCACTCTGGATAACAGTAAGGAAGTTCCAAAAAAAAAAACCCTAAAACTAGAAATACCCTACAATCCAGCAATTGCATTAGTTATTTAACCAAAGAAAACAAAAATATAGATTCAAAGGGATACATGTGCCCCAATGTTTACAGCAGCAACATCAACAATAGCCAAACTATGGAAAGACCCCAAATGTCCACCAACTAAGGAATGGATAAAGATTTGTATCTATATACATAGAATGGAATATTACTTAGCCATCAAAAAGAATGAAATCTTGCCATTTGCAACAACATGGATAAAGCTAGAATGTATTATGCTAAGCGAGAGACAAATACCATATGATTTCACTCATTTGTGGAATTTAAGAAACAAAACAGATGAGCATATGGGAAGGGTTGGGGGGGGAAGAGAAGAGAGGGGAACAAACCACAAGAGACTCATAATGACAGAGAACAAACTGAGGGTTGATGGAGGGAGGTGGGTGGGGGATGGGCTAGATGGGCGATGGGTACTAAGGAGGACACTTGTGATGAGCACTGGGTGTTGTATGTAAGTAATGAATCACTGAATTCTACTCCTGAAACCAATATTGCACTGTATGTTAACTAACTAAAATTTAAATTAAAAAAAAAAAGTCTTTCATGATACCCTTAGTCTGCAAATAAAGCAAATGCATCCATTCATTTGTTGAACAAAGACTTTCTAGGCAGCCACTGTGCTAGATGCTGGAGATAAAATGGGAAGATAAACAGATGTGGTCTTTGCTCGTGTGGGGTCAACAGTCCAGTGAGTGTAGGGAACATTAATCAAATAATGACACGAAGAAATGCTAATCACAAATTGATAAATGATGTGAAGGAAGAGTTTTTCACATTCTCCACAGTGGGGTGTGTAAGACGGGGAGAGAGGCGGTCAGAGAAGCCTGATCAAGAAGCTACAGCTGAGCTGAGCTGTATATCTGTCGGAGCGGGTAGCACTCCTATCTGCAGGGTTGGCAGATGACAGGTAAGGGGTTAAATCAGAAGAAGGAGGGAGGGGGCAAAGAGGCACAGTGCTGGAAAGTCCTGAAAGCCTGCAGAAATATTCACGATGGGAAATAGAAAGAGACCTCAGGATAAGAAGAGCAACAAATTATAAGTACAAAAAAGTAGGCGAAACTTCAGAGATAGTTACTGATCCAACAGAATAGAGCCCACGCTCTTTTAAGGATATTTAGTAGTTTTTTATAAGAACACTCTTGGTCTTGAGTTAATTTTTTTTAAATCACCAAAGCATCATTTATATTTATCGTATGAATTATTTCTTTTGTAGAGAGTGAAACTTTTTCTTCCAGGTTTTAGAAATTTTTCATAATTTTAAGCAGAAGATATTTTTGGTTTTGGCTCTTCGGTGGGATTTTTTTGGTCTGAAAGGAAGAATAGTAACAGGAGGCAGACAATAAAAGGGTATCAAATTCATGTAATTAAAACTATAATTAGAAATCATTCACTCCTTCCTACAGCCAAAGTTTTTATTATAGAAAGCTCTACCTCTCTTTGGCAGCACTTTGCACAATTATAGTGATTAATCATCATCCCTGTTTAACGGTTGTCTTTTCTACCAGACGGTAAGTTCCAGAGGACAGAGCAAGAGCTGATCTATTCAGCATCACATTCCCCACACTTAGTGACAAAGAAACCAGCCCCTCTGTAAGAAGACAGAAGGATCTGTCAGCGGTACTGAGGGGGAGTGGGCGGGGGGGAGTTAGTCTAAAGAAAATGATATATCCTAAACGTTTTTCCTGGGAAAGCACTGTGACCTCTTTCAATTAATGCTGTCAGCACTATCCTCCCTTCCCTTCCAGTGACAGATCTTCTCTCTCTTTCCCCTGATAGTCATGACACACCCTCCTCCCCTGCAATCTGATTCTTGGGGGGATGGGAGTCTTAAATTAGACTTTTATATAAATGACTTTAATTTTAAAATATGAAGGAATTCATGTGTGGTAATCACCTATCCACTTCTCTCTCCTTCTTCTTCCTTCCCGATATATAGGGATTTTCTTTCTCAGTAAACAACAATGTTTTATTTTCAATTCCTAGCCTGTGGTCTTATTTTCTACAATATGAGCAGAGTACATGACACATAGGAGACACTAAATAAACTTTTACTGGCGGACTGCCTGGTTGCATTATTATATGCCAAGCCCTGTGCTAAATTTCAGAGCTACAAAAAGCCAGAGACAAATATTCGTCATTAAGAAGTTCACGTCTCCTGGGCCACCTGGGTGGCTCAGTCGGTTAAGCGTCTGACTCTTGATTTCAAATCAGGTCATGATCTCACAGTTTGTGAGATCGAGCTCCACCCTGACTATGCAGAGTCTGCTTGGTATCCTGTCTCTCTCTCTCTCTCTCTCTGCCCTCCCCCCCTTCTTGCACGTGCTCTCTCTGTCTCTCTCCCAAAATAAATAAATAAACTTTAAACAAACAGACAAAAAAGTAGTTCATGATTACTATGTGTGTGTAGGACAGGAGAATAGTTAGGCGATCAACACGCAAGAGGATTAGTATTGCGATGGCAGCATGTACAACATGCAAACAGAAGATTCGGGCTGCATCTTGCAATGGAGCGGGGTGGGGGTGGGGGGCAGGAAAGCAGGTGAGTGCTGGGAAACGGTGTTCCATGCAGAGGGAACAGCGATATCAGGGCAAGGAGGCACGGAAGGGATGGCATGTTTGGGGACAAGCATGCGGTCTCTGGAGCTTCAGCATCAGGTCCCAGGAAGACAGCGACAGGAAAAATGGCTCAAAAGGCCAGTGTGGAACAGACCTCAATAGCCTTATGAGTGACTGAACCATCACTTTGTGCTGGTAATAAAACAAATGCTTCGTACTCTGAGGTCATGGGGAAACAGAGAAAATGAAAGGGAAGAGAAAGTTTTGGACATCACTTTGCATTTTAGATAATGTTTAGGGGCACCTGGGTGGCTCAGTGGGTGAAGCATCATCCGACTTCGGCTCAGGTCATGATCTCACAGTCTGTGGGTTCGAGCCCCATGTTGGGCTCTCTGCTGACAGCTCAGAGCCTGGAGCCTGCTTCAGATTCTGTGTCTCCCTCTCTCTCTGCCCCTCCCCCACTCGCACTCTGTCTCTCTCTCTAAAAAATAAAACAAACATTTATGGCTAAAATGAACAATCAGGAGGCTATAGATGCTGGTGAGGATGTGGAGAAACAGGCACCCTCCTACACTGTTGGTGGGAATGTAAACTGGTACAGCCGCTCTGGAAAACAGTGTGGAGGT
>NW_027527930.1:5862985-5912197 GCF_008692635.1 Crocuta crocuta | reverse complement strand
ATGGCAATGAGAAAGAAGGAAATCTGGCCATGTGTAGCAACATGGATGGACCTTGAGGGTGTTATGCTGAACGAAATAAGTCAGGCAGAGAAGGACAGCTACCCTATGTTTGCACGTATAGGAGGATTAGGAGGAACTTAATGGAGGACTGTGGGGAGGAAGAAGGGGGGAAATACAGGGGGAGAGGGAGGGAGGCAAACCATGAGAGACTCTTGAATATTGAGAACAAACTGAGGACCAATCGGTATGGGGGGGAGGTGAGAGGGGGGGATGGGCATGGAGGAGGGCACTTGTGGGGATGAGCACTGGGTGTTATATGGAAACCAACTTGACAATAAACTATTAAAAAGAAGAATTTTATCCCTTGATTCCCATCCCCTCAAAAGAAACTAAACAAACACACAAACAAATAAATAAATAAAGTTTAATGTTAGTTGCAAGAGTGTGATGGTACCTGCTGTCTGATATGAGAATGTATGATATTTTCCAGGGGCGCCTGGGTGGCTCAGTTAGTTAAGCCCCCGACTCTGGCTCAGGTCATGATATTCTGGTTCATGAGTACGAGCCCTGCATCAGGCTCTGTGCTGACAGCTCAGAGCCTGGAGCCTGCTTCAGATTCTGTGTCTCCCTCTCTGTCCCTCCTCTGCTCACACTCTGTCTCTCAAAAATGAATAAACATTAAAAAAATTTAAAGAAAAGAATACATGATATTTTCCAAGTACAGTGGTTTCCAGATAAGACTGGCTGAATTTAGGAGATATTAAAAATGAAACAGTACTCTTATTATTCAGCTTAGAAAAGGAGACTAGTGGTTGCCTGGGTGGCTAAGGGGATTAAGCATCAACTCTTGATTTTGGCCCAGGTCATGATCTCATGGTTCATGAGATCGAGCCTCACATCAAGCTCTGGGATGACAATGTGGAGTCTGCCTGGGATTCACTCTTTCCCTCTCTCTCTCTCTCTGCCCCCCCAACTCTCTCTGTTTCTCTCTCTCTCTCCAAAAATAAATAAGTTTTAAAAAAGAAGAAGGAAAGGAGACTAGAACAAGCATCTTTCTTTTTCTATTGCTTTCCACTGTGCAAACACAACACCGGAATTCAGTAAAATCTAAACAACACAGAAGCAACACAAGACATAATATCTCCAATAGCTTATCATGGATGCGTCTACCTTTGGGGTAGTGGAACGGGAGGAACAGGGACCGAAATGCCTGAAGTTCTCCCTGTTCCAGTTTGACAATGGTTCATTCCATGGAGATAGCGCCTCGCTCCACTCTGCTGCCAACAAGACTTAGAGTCTCAGTCCTTGTGGTGTGATCCTTCGTATGACTCCTGCATTCCTAGGCGTTCCTATCTGGGTCCTCTCTTTGAAACCCAGGAGTGTCTGGCCCCATCTGGCACTGGAGTGAACTTATTCACACATACTGCTCATAGCACGCTGCACCGCCTAGGACGTCCATTCCCGTATGACCTCCTGAAAGCATGCCTGTAGGGGAGAGATAACGCTCCCAGCCTGGCAAAAAGGTTCAATCTCACAATGCAAGACTCTTTTCACAAGGGAAGGGCATTCTCTTGGCACAATGTCTTGTGGTTGTCCACTTAGGTGGAGGCGCCTTACATTACAGTTACTGGATGCACAGAAGGTTGCAGCAGGAGGGCAGCCTGAATTCAAAGGCTGAACGCCAATGCAGAAGCAGTGCTTTGAGAAAACACAGTGTCTAAAGAGGAGCCCTAAAGAAGCAGACTGTTATCTTCCAGAAACAGGAGAACGGAGTCTTTTCTACCACTGTTCCCCACAGTGTTTCATAGGGAATTGAGAACTCAATGCATATTGGCTGAGTGAAGTCAAGAAGATCCTTGGGCCCATGGGACTCTAAGCATAATCAGCCTGTGGCCGGCCCTTTCAAAATGCTCTTTGAAAAGGTCCCTCTATCAATGCCTGGACGGCAATGATACAACAACCTTTTAGTTAAAGGAGAAGCATGTAAGTCCATGTTGTGGCCGTTTAGGGTATTTGTTTAGATGAGATGTCCTACCTAAGAATATAAAATATGCAGAAAGAAATTTACTGTAAAAATTTTTTGACATAAAATCCGATTCTGTATTCTTTTGGAGACAAGTGAATCATCTTACCACCTGGGCACTATAGGGCTTTGGTATCTTGAAGGAATTTCTGTTTTAGAAAAACTGGAGAACTTCTCTCTCACTTTCTCACTATAAAGCTAAAAAGAAAGACATTGGACTGAGACTAATGGGGTAATCAGTTTTCATTCTGAAAGAAGGTAAAGCGGGGTAGGTTACAACATACAAAGGAGCTAAAAGAATGCACAGCGACCTACAGGTGGTCGCAATGGCACTTAAACATCCTTGTAAGTGGTGGAGTTCATGAGAAGAGATTCTCCATTGTCAATATCTTTATGCCCCTTCAATTAACCATAGGTTTTCCAGAGTACAAGGAATGTTTGCTTAGAGATGCTAAATTTTATTTTGTGCCATTGAATGTTTACAGTTTAAAACACTCATACTTGTGTATCATGCACCTCTGTATCTACACCCCCCCTTTAGCACCAAGACTATAAGCTCCTGAAGGACAGTGACCATCTCTCACCCACGCTCTATAAACTATAGAATGGCTCAGATGCCATGTCCTCTGTGATAACATGTCCTCAGCAGAAGGTAATGTCCCTGCAGCATCCTGCTGCGTTGAACATCAGCACTACCCTCTACCCCAAGATACTAGCTCATTGTCCATCTAAATATTCCAAGCCCTTGAGGAATTAAAAGAAGTTCTTTCCCCCCAAACTGCTGGGATTTACATCCTAACTGATCAAGACTAAAAGCCAGCCACGAGTAGACACATATTCATCAAGTTAAATTACAGTATGGCCATTTTTCTTCTAGTATAATTATCTTTGGCTTTAAGACACAAATGAATCATTAGGGTTCTGAATCTCTTCTGGCAAAGAAATACAGTGTGAGCTGAATGCTGAACACTGTGAGTGTCATCAGAACAGCTCTATAGATATGAATTTGCCGAGTTAATCCCCCTTCATTATCTCCATTAGCTAACAATGCACTTGAAGTCACCTCACATAATTACTGCTCTAACAGACAGGGACGTTTGAAATATTAACTTTCCCACAGACTCCAAATCTTCAGTAAGCAGCTCTCAACAATTCATGATATTAATCACATATGTCACCACACTCCTATTAAATATGCATGAGATTAAACAACACCCATGTTGCAAGCTGCCCAACATCATTTTTAATATAATTTATTACTTTTTAGATACTGTAATTATAACGGCACCTAAGTGCAGCTATGAGAAATGTAAATTTAACTATCTGGCTTGTAAGTAACCACTATTATAACTAGTTTTACTTTTGTTTTAACATGCATTCAAGTGAGAATATTTTAAAATACAAAGTGTAAAATACTTATAAAGTTAGTATGTATTATGAAATACTGATGTCTAATTTAAAACTGCATAAAGAAGAGTTAAATTGATTTTGTAGACTCATTTTTATAGACAAATAAATAATTCAAATTGAAATTTATCCAGAAAGCAGCACATAATATGTTGATATCTAAAAGAAAAAGTGCAATGAAATATATGATTTGGAGTATTATGATGTCATATTTCTAATCAAATACTTTATGGACTTTATAAGTTCTATGTTTATGCAGATTGTTATAACAAAGACTAGATCTGATCCAATAAAAAAAAGCAAATATAAATCCCATCAGAAAGATACAATAAAATTTCAAATGAAGGTGAAAAACACATTATTAACCTTGCATCATATTACTCTAAACTCTCTCGTTAGTATGGTCACAGATTATTAAATTAAGCATATAATGGAAATAATAGTAATAGCCACAGTCCATGTGGACCAAGCACTTCCTTAACTTACTGTGTCAGGCAATGTAATTAGAGCTTTACATTCTTATCTCTAAAATTCACAATAGCCCAGTGAAGGAGATATTAATATTATTTGCACTTTACAGATGTGGGAAGTGGAGACTTGCGTGGGTTAAATTTCTTGCCCAAGGACACAGAGCGTGGCAGGGGAGGGGTCTGACTCCAAGTATATCCTCCCAAACACAGTTGGCACCCAGCTCCCAGCTCCCCACTCTGGATTCACCACCTCCTTGAGTGGCCTTGGGGAGGTCACCTGAAGTCTCTGAAGCTCATTTCTTTTAGCTGCAAAATGCAAATACTATTAATATATGCCAAAATTACTGTGAACGAAACAAGACAGTTTACCAGAAAGTATCATACAAGTCGTGAAACAACATAATGCTGATTGTCATGTTATTGATGAGAGAGGAAAATTGTGTTGAAAAGGAAGAAAAGAACGGCGTACTGACATAGAGTCAAAATTTTCCAACAAAAATGGTATATCTCAGTAAAAACTTCTGGTTGGTTTACCTTGTTTAACATAGAAACAATTGCTTAAAGGTCAATATGAATCAATATCTTTATTATATCCTAAGAGACAGATAGATAAACACTAGCAGATTAAGTTAGAAGTGAAGAATGGTAATACTAGAATTGTAGGTGTTTGCCACAAAAACTGTGTCCACACTACTAGATTTGGCCTTTCCAAGAGTTTCTCGACACCAAGACTTTTTTAAAGTTACCTGGAGTCATTATTGGGCCCTAATTTACTATGCTTCCCATATATATTTTGATTTGTGGCAATGTTTAAATGATTAGGCCCAGAAAGGAAAAGTAATACTCAAAAATCTCATCCATCATCATTTTAGATAAGTGATGTGATATCACTGGGTTTCTTTTCCCACAGGGGTGTTGTGGCTTAGAAAATTATTTCATGTGCCTTATGTCAGCAAAGATCCTAAGAGAAATATTTAAAAATTTAAGGTCAAGAAACTGGAATTTACCAAGGTTAACAATGATAAGAAATCTGTATATTTATACATCAAACCCTAAAGATACAGACTGTGTGTGTGTGTGTGTGTGTGTGTGTGTGTGTTCACACACGCGCTCATGTGTGCATGCAGAAGGCTATCAGTATGTGATTGTTCTGTATTTAGTGGCTTCCCACTTTTCCTAATGTTTATATTATCAATTATTTAAAGAAAGTATATAAGGCCAAAATAGTGGTAGTAATAGGAACAAAGGGCCCATACATTTCAGCAATTCTTTTATTCACTTTGAAGGTGCTTATGTCACTGGATGAGGAATAAACGGAGGCTTTATTTGCATAAACCCACAAATATGTCAAGTCACACTTTCAAACATCCTTGCTTGATGATTTTAAGAAGGAAGAAAATTGTAAGAGTACATGGAATCTGCAAGGTCCTACGTACCTCCCGGCCGTTCGTGCTCTCCATCAGTGTGTAAAAGCATGGCGATGGGCATCCCTACATTCTTGGATCTTCCAGCTACAACCACATTTTTCCCAAATGTTTCAATCCCTTAAAACACAGAGTTTGATTTAAATGAAGAATCAACAACAAGAAGCAAATTAAACACGAGAACAGCCCACTGAAACATTCTTTAAAAACTTCTAATTAAATCTAAATTACTGTGTGGCTTGCCTGTAATGTGCCCACATTCCTTATTTATAAATATCCTTTTTATGCTTCTCAGATTTGCCACTTACTCTATAATTGTCCTCATTAAAAAAAACCTACGTTTTCGAGTTGCCATTAAATTACTTTTAAACATACAGATGCACGGGAAGCATTAGACATGCAAAGACTTACACTAAGCAAAGTACCACAATGTCAAGTTTAATTGGCAATCAAACTTTCAGTGAATCTGGAACAAAATGAAGTGGGGATAAAGTGTATTTTTTACAAAGTTCATGCGCTTTACCCCTGTTCAGAGAGGTGCTGAACTTTTGGGACTCAGAAAGGTCTGGAAGATAAAACCTGCAGCTAAAATGCTCTACCTCCTTTGGGTATGGTTTCTTCATAAGTAAAATGAAGACATTAGAATTAAAGTTTTCACAAGTACTAATGTCCTGAGAGAATGATTCTGGGGTCTGCTCTTGGAAATTGTTTCCTTCAGTTAGAAAAAAGCAGGTTAGAAAGGAGAAGACGCTGTCAGGAATGGAAGAGACAGTGATGGAGGCAGGGCAGTTACAAACATAAGGCAATTTGGAGTTCATTAACGAACGTAGAGGTAAATCTCTCTATACACCTCAAGGGTCCGAGAGAGTATTATGGCATTTAGGGCACAAATTCAAATGTAAATGTCTATAGTAAAAACCTAGGGCATTAGAGATGGGTCAAATACTAAGTTTATAATTTCAAAGTAGGGAGACAAACCTACTAGTTGAAAAGTTCATGCCCTACAAGAGGCAATAGCAGTTACCTATAACCCGGTACACATCTCTCATTTTATTTATTTTATTTTTTGACTTTTGTCACTTTATAAGTTTCTATACACTGAAGTTTTATGGCTGATCGTTTTCTTTTACTCGGTAGCACTGAGAGGTTTCCATCAAGGCAAGGTGCACGTGTACGGTTTGGCACGTAGCACGCACGTCCTGTAGATGACAAGTTACCAACCTGTTCTTTTGATTATTTCCCAAACAGCGCTGGCAGTAGCAGGAATGAGTGAATGCTGATCAAGGCACAATCTTCCAATATTGATAATATGAAATCCATCTACGTCTTTTTCAGGGGCAATTCCATTGCATACTGTTCGCTCGTCCACATGGTCTGAAAAGCAAATAAAATTGGCCTTAATTTTAAAATGGCCAGTTATTTGTAGGTCTGGAAAATGAAATCTGAAGCCCTATATTATGATTCAGTATCTGGAAAGGTGTAAAAGTGGTACTTGATTCCTTTTTGTCTCCACCAGAACAGTAAGCCAAAAGGTTCTTGACTGATGTTTCTAATTAACCAACCGCAATAGTACACACGATTACAGGGCCAGAAGTGGCTGGCCTGATGAAGGGGGAAAAACTTGTATTTCACAATTTTTATTTCAAAACAATACCAATGAGATCTGGAAACAGACAAGCCCTAAGTCTTTGCCTCAATAAATTTACCTACTCATGTTAAAACTATGTTTTTCCCATATAAGACATTTACATGATAGGCTTCTATTAAGTATTTCTAACATTATAGATTAAAAGGGCTTTGTTGGTTTTAAAATAATTGTAACATTATGAGTGCCTAACTTCCTCCCAAATGACATAACAAAAAGCAAATCTCACACACACACACACACACACACACACACACACACACCTCCTTTCTCTGAAGAACTAGCACATTGATATCCAAAATACAATTGTGGTGTTCCATTTAGAAGGAAAATAACATAGTAAGAGTAATAAACTAAGCAACAGAGATAGGAAATGCCCATCTTCATTTCATTTTGAAAAGAAATCAGGAAATGTAACAAGGCTCTTACTACTCTATGCAGAATAGCTTAGGTTACCTTAAACCCAACTCTGTATACTGAAATACAGAGTATATTATTTACTACATAAAAGTTTCTTCGCTCATTATACAACAAATGCCATTTATATGTAATTTTTAAAAATGTTATCAAAGCCCAAGTTCAAATTGCTTTCAAAGAGCTATGCCTTGTATCTTAGATCTTCTGCATTTGAAATGGGATACAACATCCATCTTACTTTAAATCCAGTTTGCCAGCATTAAACTACTGAAGTCCTTTACATATATATAAAAGTAGTAATTTGAATTACATCCATATGGAATTTGGGTCTTTGAAATGTCTCTCTAATCAACAGTTGTTCACTTCTAATAATTGTATTTATCCTATAATGTTCTAACAAGATAAGTCTCCATCTGTTTTCTCTGAAACTAGAAGATGATTACATAGGTTCTAGTAAGACTATTTAAAAATCACATGTTTAATTTACTATGTAAAGACAAAAATAGTGGTTCTTTTTTTAATCTGGATGATACTGATGATTCATTTCTAAGACACTGACTACTCATGCAGAAGCTCCATGCCTTTGATATGTCTTACAATGAATCAAAAGCCTTATAAATGAAAAGAAGAACAACTATATTTGAAGCCCCCATTATTGTGCTAAGGCCTAAATTAGATAATTTCTAAGTTTACAACTGGCTAATGTAAGCATGGACTAGCCATTGACTGAAAGAACTCAACAAGGGCTCTTTTGTAGGTTTTAAGAGCCATCCTCTTACTAATAAGCCTGAGCCACACTGAGTTTCACCATCTACTGGTCTGTGCTCTTCCATTCACTAAAAATAACACTGAAGTTGTAACAAATAATTTGTCTCACACAGCAGCTAAAATTCTTAGGAAGCTATGTAAGCATGTGAAAATTCGGAGGCCAACACTAGAGACTGGTGATTATCGGTTGGTCCTCTTAGGCATTTCTTAAACTTCAACTCAGCTGATAACTCAGGCCACCACGTCAGAACAATTTTCTCTTAAGCAACTTAAGAAACTGTTGTTTACAAGACAGATGTGTAGGGCACCTGGATGGCTCAGTCAGTTAAGCCTCCAGCTTTTGATTTCAGTTCAGGTCATAATCTCAAGGTTTATAAGATCAAGTTCCACGTTGAGCCCTGTGTCCAGCTCTGTGCTGACAGCATGGAAACTGCTTGGGATTCTTTCTCTCCCTCTCTTTCTGCTCCTTCCCTGTTTGGGTGCACATGCTCTTTCTTTGTCTCTCAAAATAAATAAATAAATAAACTTTAACAAAATAAAAAGATGTGTAGACGTACAAAGGTGTGTCATAGCACATGAAAACTGAGGTGATTTAATCTAAAAGAAAAAAACCTATATTGATAGGTTTTAAAAATGAAGATCATAAATATCAAGGAACCCAATTCATACATCATACATACACGCATACACATCACACATATATACATACATACATACACATACCACATGTGCATCATACATACATATATGCATGCATACAGGCATACATTTTTATAACACTTTATGTTATCTTAGCAGTGAATTAAATTTCACATATATCCTTTGCTAGAAAAGATGCATCTTTTATTACGTAATGTATAGTGAATGGTAATTATACAAATTAGTATATCTTACATTCAGATAGTGCTTTACAATGTTTATGTTACTATCACATCCATTTCCTTTCTGATATTCATAATTACTGGGGACTAAGACAGAAATGGTGTTATCATCTCCGTGTAAAGACAAAGCTCAAAGAGTCTGAGACTCAGCCAATGTCGAACCACTACTAAAAGGAGGATCTAGAATTAAAATCTGTATCTTTTTGCCCTAAAGCCAGTTTTTCCTTCTATATATAGAAGTCATAAATGCCAATCATCTCAAATACCATTCAAATCTTAAAATCAGGGGCTCCTGGGTAGCTAAGTAGATTAAGCATCTGACTTCAGCTCAGGTCATGATCTCACAGCTCATACGTTTGAGCCCTGCATTGGGCTCTGTGCTGTCAGCTCAGAGCCTGGAGCCTGCTTCAGATTCTGTGTCTCCTTCTCTTTCTGCCCCTTCCTCTCTCTCCATCTCCCTCTCTCTCTCTTAAAAATAAATAAACATTAAAAAATTATTTAAAAATAATTAAAATCAGAGGGGGCCCCACATCCCTTCTAATCAAGACATTTGATAAACCTAACAAATCCCAGGGAATGCACTGTTTCATCTAGGCCTCCAAATACAACACTATTCCTAAGTTAAATAATATGGGCCTAAACGTGTAGAAAAGCATCAGATATTTTACAACCAATATTTTCTTTCCTTATAGGAGTAAGGAAAATAAATAGATTTCATGTTTTTGACTGACTGCTACCCATAGTCCCCTAAAGTTTCAGCCTCGGAGCTATGACTTGAAGAAACAATCATGAGATTCAATCGCATCAATTTTTTCACAATGGTTATAAAACATTTTTGACCCATAGAATATGTTGGCAAGTAACTAGCCACTTAAAATCCTACCCAAATGAATGGGAAAATTGGCATTATTAACTTTGTGTTTCCCCTCTATTTACAATCATGAGGTCATTAAATTGTGCCAGAAAAAAAAAGTCCTCAAATTATAACCATAACACTGCAATAGAACAGCTCAGGAACTGGCTTGAGAGATCAGTCTATACAACCAAAACACTGTGTGTTTGGTTGTGTGTATGTGTGTGCATATATGTGTATGGGTTTATATGTAGTTAACATTTAATTGCCTTTGGACAATGAACAGGAAAAAAAAAGAACAAATAATTGGTTTACTTTCTATCAAAGGATTTTTACATTACTATTTAAAAATACCTCTTTCCATTGCCTCAATGCCTGTTGGATAAGTTCAAGTTCATTAGCATAGTAAATAATACCTTCCTCAACCTGGTTATATCTTTTTCCTACATTCTCCTCTCCAAGCACTCCATCTCATTCCCAAATACCATCATGACATACACTTCTCTAGTCACACCAAGCAATGTCCCACTCCCAAGCCCTTAGCATTAACTTTTGCATTTTTGTGCTATTGTTCATAAAATGCATGATGACCCTTCCATAATGAATTCCTTCCTCCCTGTTCTTTCCCACCCTAGTCATTCCTCAACACAATGATCGATTGCCACCTGTTCCTTCACCACAAATTGAAATGATACGTTTTCCTCCTCTGCTCTTCCACAGTGCTATAAAAAGTACTTACTACATGGGGTGCCTGGGTGGCTTGGGCAGTTAAGAGCCCCACTCTTGATTTTGGCTTAGGTAATGATCTCATGGTTCATGAGATGGATCCCCACATCAAGCTCTGCACTGACAGTAAGAAGTCTGCTTGGGATTCTCTCTCTCCCTTTCTCTCTACCCCTCCCCTGCTCTCATGTGCTCTGTCTCTCTCAAATTAAAGAAATAAACTTCAAAGAAAAAGTACTTAGTGCATTAGTTCAATTAGTTGATAACGTTAGTTATTCGCTATCTCTCTCACTTATGAATGTGAGCTTTAAAGGGCAAAGACCTTGTCTTATTAAACTGATTCACCCATAGCCTTCTCCACTCAGTTGATAGCTATTCCATCTTTCTGTACTGCTTGCCAAAGAAGTCTGGAGTCATTTTGACTCACACTCAATATCCACCCCATTGGAAAATCTGTTGAATATTCTTTTATAATGTGTCTAGCACTTCATTAGTCTCACCATTAGTCCATTGATACTAGTCTGGTTTCAGTGGCCATTAATTCGCCTGTCAATTCTCACAACAGCCTCCTAATTCCCTGCTTCTACATTTGCATCCATACAATCTATTCACAGAACAGCAACAGGGTTACACTTATGAAATTCACATGGTATCAAAGGAGTCTTCTTTCTAAGATCCACATGATGTGTAGGGCTCCAAAACTCTAGTTGTCTGTCTGATCTCATACTGGTTACTCTCCCCTTGTCTTATTCTTTTGGCGTCACTCTGCTCTTCTTGCTGTTCTTCAAATATATCAGGCATTTCCCACATTGGCTATAGTTCTGTCTGCCTGGGGGCTTCAAAACAATCACTTCAGCCAAAACCTTCCCTTCTTTCAAATCTTTCCATAAATTTATTTGTAACTACTATTCTGACCACATCATTTAAAGATGGTTCCACTTCTGATGATAATAAAGTAGTTTATATTCTCACAGACAATAACTGTAAACACTGGAAAACATACATAAAAGCAATGATCTATAGTTGTAATGTACACTATCATGTACTGTACCTAACCGGAGTAATATACAGCATGATCACCATAGTTAACAATATTGTATTGCATATTTGAAAGTTGCTAAGAGAATAGATCTTGAAAGTTCTCATGACATGAAAAAATATTTTGTAACTATGTATGGTGACAGCCATTAACCAGACCTATTGTGGTGATCATTTTGCAATATATACACATATTGAAGCATTGTATTATACACCTGAAACTCACACAACATTATATACCTATTATACCTCAACAAAAAATTTTAAACAACTACTATTTAAAATGAGCTATCTGGAAAACACTGGAGAGGCACTCAAAGCAGACTGATTTGGAGGAGAGTGGGCATCTGAAAGAGAGGAACGCCACTCCAAGAACTCACAGGACAGCTAGAATTTGGATAGAAATCGGCAGTCTCACTTGCTTAAGGAATCAAAGCACAAAGTTTGTGGCTACCAGAGCAGCTTAAAATGGAAGGGGTATATTCAGAAAAGGAGAAAGCCACAGAGCGGAGACTCAAATTATATCTATAAATTCTGCTCAACTCTCCGACTCAGGAACAACAGGAGGAAAACTCCAAGAAGCCCACCCAAGACTAAGGGAGTGAAACAGAAAGTGCAGCTGTGGTTCAGCAAAAGGCAAAACAAAAAGCTTAAACTCTTCAATAGGACGGGCATTACAAAAAAGAAAAAAAAACCTTATAGCTGACATTATACTTAATAATGAAATACTGGATCATTCCCTCCCAAGAAGAGATCACAAGGGTGTCCACTCCCACCATTTCTATCCAGTGTTTTACTGGAGATCCTAGCTGGTTTGATAACGTAAAGGGTAGAAAAAGGAGGCCCAAGATTAGAAAAGACGAATTAAAATGCTCTAGCCACAGACGGTGTGGTTAGTTATGCAGAATATCTTAAAGAATTTACAATACAACAAAACAAAATAACCAACCAAGTGGATTTAGCCAGGCCACAGAGGACAAAGTCAAAACTGACAACAAAAAATCAACGGTATTTCTGTACACAAGCAGCAAATGTTTGAAAATGAAATTTCAAAAATGCTGCTTATGATAGTTTACAAATCATAGAACACTGAGGAGTAAATTTTTAAAATTTGAGGGTGACCTCTATAATGAGAACTATGAAACACTACTGACAGATGACCTAAATAAGAAGAAGGTATGTTATGTCCATGGACCAGAAAAGGCACTAGTGTTAAGATGTCAATTCTCCCAAATTGATCTCTATGTTCAATGTAATCTCAATCATAATTCTATGAGAATTTGTGGTAGAGGCTGACTGCTTTTACATTTATATGACTATGCACAGGAATATCCAAAGCAGTCTTGAAAGCGAATGAAGTTAGGGGATTTATAATCCCTGACTTCAAGACATGCTGCAAAGCTACAGTAGTCAGAACAGTGGGGTACTGGTGTAGAGATAGACAAATACATCAGTGGAAAAGAATAAAGAGATCAGCTTCAGAATCACATTTATATAGTCATGTGATTTTTTTACAAAGATGCCAAAGCAATTCAATGGAGAAAGTAAACGCTTTTCAATGAAAAGTACTTGAACAACTTGACAGCTGTTTGAGGGGAAAATAAGAATCACAATCCCTACTTCATGCCATACAAAAATTTAATTACAAATGGATTATAAATCTAAACACAGAAGCTAAAACTGAATAGATTCTGGGTGAAAACTTTAATTTGTATGCTAGGTACAGGCACAGTTTTTCTTAGAATACAAAAGCATTAAGCACAAAAGAAGAAAAACTGGTCAATTAGACTTCAGGAAAGTCAAAATCTTATGTCCCTCAAAACACATTAACAAAATAAATACCAAGCTTAAAGACTGGGGGAAAATATCTACAAAACACATACCTGACAAAGAACTCATATCCAGGTGTATAAAGAATTCTCAAAACTAAATCATTAAAAGATGAATAACTCAGTTTTTAAAAATGATCTACATATATAAGCAGGCATGTTACAAAGGAAGGTATTCACATGGACAATAGGTATGTGAAAAAAACCAGACGACTGGTGCCTGAGGGTAAGGATGAAAGTAGAGACAGGAGTCGACAGGGAAGGAATATGAGAATACTCCCTCAATTGATTTAAAAAAAAAAATTCTATATTCTGATAGGGGTCATGAGAGTTCACATTTCTCAAAACTTGTGAAAGAGTACACTTATGACGTGTGTACTTCAATGCAATATAAATTTCACATAAAAACAAATATTGATCTGAAGTGAATGATATGCACTCTGAAGTTTTAGGGATACGTTGTGTGTCCCTACTTTTAAAGGCTTCAAAAACAAGATGGATTTATGAATGTATGAATGGATAGATATATGACAAAGCAAAATAGCAACATGGTAACAGTTGCAGAATCTAGGTTCTGATCATCAGGGCGTGCATGTGCCATTCTTTTAACTCTTCTGTATGTCTCAAAATGTTTCATAATAATAAAATGTTGGGAAAAAAATGCAACCTGTCCCCAACATCTTGACCCTCTTCACCATGCTCTACTCTACTTTTTTTTCTCATAGCACATCAATTTCTAACAAATATAAATGCTTATTTATGATTTTTTTTTATTATCTGTCTTTCCTCATACTCCACGAGGACAGAAATTTTTGTCTTTTTTTTCCCCTCTACTGTAGTCCTAGCACAAAGAACAGTACCTGGAACAGGAGGGACTCAATAAATATTTGTTGAATAAATGACTATTACCCCTGATTTACAGATGAAGAAACTAGACAAACTCAGTGGACAACAGGAAAAATTAGAACAGGCCACCATAAGGATCCTCCTACAACCTCCGACATCCATCTTTCAAAAATATAATGAGGGGAGCCTGGGTGGTTCAGTCAATTGTGTGTCCAACTCTTGATCTTGGCTCAGGTCATGATCTTATGGTTTGTGAGTTTGAGCCCCGTATTGGGCTCTGCGCTGACAGCATGGAGCCTGCTTAGCATTCTCTCCCTCTCTCTCTGCCCTTCCCCCACTTGCACTCTCTCTCTCTGTCTCTCTCAAAATAAATAAACTTATATATATATATATAATGAAAAAATAATTAAAATCATTAAAAACTCTGTCAGTATCTTCACATCCAAATTGTTATGTATCTGACATTTTATATCTTCAAATATAAATTTGAGGGGCACCTAGATGGCTCAATCAATTGAGCAACCAACTTGGGCTCAGGTCAGGGTCTCGCAGTGTATGAGATCAAGCCCTGCATCAGGCTCTGTGCTGACAGCTCAGAGCCTGGAGGCTGCTTTGGATTCTGTGTCTCCCTCTCTCCCTGCCCCTCCCCCGCTCATGCTCTCGCTCTCTCTCTCTCTCTCTCAAAATTAAGTAAACATTAAAAAAATTTTAATATAAATTTGAAGTAAAAGATTCATGTTTGTTTTTCACTGATATCTTCCTTTTAGGACTCGAAAAATTAGAAATTTCAGGCAAAGCTTTATGCTCATAGGTTAAAGTCAACACTCTGAACATGAATATAAGGCACTAGAAAATTCACTCATTTATCATTCAGCAAATATTTTCTGTGCATCCACCATGTGCCTGGTACTGTTCTAAACATTTATGAAACACCGTGAGCCAAAGAGACACAATTCTTACTCTCTGGAGTCTACATTTTAATGGAATAAATGTCTGCCTGATCAAATTATTTAGCTATAGTGTCTTAACGAGTTAATTATTTCATAGGAGTAAATAAGAGAGATACTTTTAGAAGTGGTGTTTCCTGTTCTCAAGCCAATAAGTAATATTTAAATTACACCCTTTGGGATCTACATCAAGGTTTCGAGACAGAAAATACTTATCACCACTTACTTGCCCAACACATTTAAGAGTTGTTTCATCATTGAGGAGTGAGGGGACAAAAAAGGAATGGGAAGTGAATCTAATCTCACTGTGCTACTCCACCCCCAAATTTGGGAATTAGTAGAGCTTGGAGGTGGAGTAGGAGGTGTTGTCAAGGCCAGAAAGGGGCGGATATGGCCCTCCACCCTTCCTTAGCCTCTTTCTCCTCTAGCCACAGAAACTGCACAGGACATTCCTGGGAAGGCTTACTTCACAGGCTGTGAAAAAAAAAATGTGGTGGAGTGGGAATCTACATATAACACAAAGGTTGCTATCTGTGCCCTTCATAATTCTCTTGAGTGATCTAAAGACTCCGTGGAGATCCAAACATTGCCTTATTCTTCACAAGTGGTATTGAAGACACCCTGGTTTATTAAGCCCTTGGTTTCCTAGGCACTAGACATAGTGACTTCTGTCAAATATGCTACACTGCCCTTGAATAGGGGAAGACACTCAGATCAACAAGCAAGTCTATTCTAATGGGCTTCTCTTACACACAAGGGAAAAGAAGAGATGTTGTGTTTTGGGGACCTTGCCTGCCATCTTCTCAAGGACAGTTAGACTCACTGTTTCCTAACTACCTCTTACCCCTAGTCCCTGGCACAGAGTTATGTGCAGATTGGATAAACGCTGTTTGAACTGGTAAATGGGTGAAGAGGGTCAGAGAGCAATCATATAAGCAGATATGTTAAAAGAATATTCAGATGTTTCAAAGGCTCTTTTGATTTTGGTAAATTCTTTATCAATGTTGAGTGCACTCAAAAATAGATGAGGACATCACAGTAAAGGAAAAAGTAAAAGATAAAAAAGAAAAGAAGCAACTATTGTTACTTCTTGTTCCAAGAAATTCTGGATTTTGGAGATACTCTGAGTATCTTCAAGTTACATCATATAACCTATTTATGATAGCAATTGCTCAAAAAGAGGTAACTCTGTAGATATCAGTAATCTCTGGAGGGTTTTCTCTTGGGAATGAACAGGAAAAGTCATACATGGCTACAGGGATCAACCAATCCTACTAATACGTAAATCATATCAAAGTAATTTACTCAGCTTCCAGTATAAACCATTAGCCTTTGTAAAAATCACTGCTTGCTCAATGCTGCCACCATTCGGTTAACATACTCCACATGCAGGACACTTCCACTTGGTTCACCTTACACATAAGTTTTTTGATAAAATGTTACCTGTAAGAAAAATTTTTTATGTAAGTGATGAACCACTAATCTCTATTCCTGAAACTAATATTACACTATACGTTAACTAACTGTAATTTCAATAACAACTCGAAACAACAAAAAACATTTTTTAAGTGGCAAAATACTATTGTGAAGATGTCTTTGTTGCCATCAAACACTCAGTGTCAGAAAGGATTTGAAAAAAATATTGTTTTCAATCTGTCCTATTTCCATTTGAATAAACCCCAAATGCACAAGTTGGTTACATCATAATTCATGGCTTGGGATACAATCTCAATATTGATCCAAGCATAGTCCAACTTTAAAAATGTATTTTTCATAACCTAGGCCTATGCAAATCCCCTACCCAAAACAAAGGTTATGGTCTTGATAATATATTTAAGCACACAGTACATCCATTAACCCATCTCTTTTCCAGCTCTCACCTAATGAAAACTTCATCCTGTTTGCTAGACTTATCATTCCCTTGACTTCTTTTCCTTGACAATTTTATTGCATTTACTTGTATTCCTAATACATTTGTTTTTCTAAACACAGCTTTAAGAATATTTGAATATAACAGATTGCACATATTTAAAGTGTACAATTTGATAAGCTTTGACATGTATACACCTATGAAACCATCAGCACAATCAATGAACGCATTCACTACCTTAAAGTTTCCTCATGCCCCTTTCCCCTCCTCTCTTTCCTGTCCCCTCACCTCCAACCACCAGTAACCGTTTGCTATGGACTGAATTGTGTTGCCCCAAATTTATACATTGAAGCCCCAAACCCTATGGTAATAGTATTTAGAGACAGGGCCTTTGGGAAATAATTAGGTTTAGATGAGGTCATCTAAAGGTTTAGATGAGGTCATCATCAAGATAGGGCCCTCCTAATGGAATTGGTGCTCTTATGAAAAGAGATACCAGAGACAGTTTGTTCTTACTCTTCAGCATGTGAGAAAACAACGGGGGAAAGGGAGCTGTCTGAAAGCCAAGAAGAGAGTTCTCACCAAATCCAACCATGCTGGCCGGCACTCTGATCTCAGATTTTCAGCTACTAGAATTGTAAGAAAATAAAGCGTCCATGAACATGCATATAGAAGTCTTTATCTTAATATATACTTCCTCTCCTTTTAGGTAAATATGTAGATATGGAATGGCTGTACCATATAATAGATACATTTAAGTCACTGCCAAACTATTTTCAGAGTGAACCATTTTGCATTCCCACCAGCAACACATCCTCACCAGTATCTGGTATGGTCAGCAGTCTTTCTAATTTCAGCCATTTTAGCAGGTGTGTAACAGAATCTCCTTACAATTTTCATTTGAATTTTCCTAATAACTATTTATGTTGAGTATCTGCTCATGTGCTTATTTCTTCTGTGGTGAAGGGTCTATTCCAATCTTTTGAACATTTTTGGAATTTATCCTACTTGAAGTTCTCTACAATTTGGTGTCTGTCGTTGATTTTGGAAAGTTTCAGCCATATTTCTCCTGCCCTGCTTCTTTCCTCTCTTGGAAGTCCAGTTGCATGTGTGATGTATCTTTTGAAAAGGTCCTACAGTTCTTAGATGTTCTGAAGAGTTTTTTTTCTCCCCTTCTTTTTTCTTTCTTTGCATTTCAATTTAAGAAGTTTCTTCTAACATATGATCAAGTTCACTGATTCTTTCCCTGGTATGTCCAGTCTACACCTGAAGCCATCAAAGCGTTCTTTATTTCCATTTGAGTAGTTTTGATTTCTAGCATTTCTTTGTGATTCTTTCTTAGAGTTTCCATTTCTCTGCTTTCATTGTCCATCTGTTCTTGCATGTTGTCTACTTTTTCCATTAGAGCCCTTAATATATTAATCACAGTTATTTTAAATTCCCTGTCGAGTAATTCCGAAATCTGTGCCATACGTGAATCTTGTTCTGATGCCTGTTTTGTCTCTTCAGACTGTTTTTATTTGCCTTTTGGCATGCCTTGTGATTTTTTTTGTTGAAAGCCAAACCCAAGACTATGGGTTCAAGAGTTTCTTATTTTTTATGCTAATATACCTTCTGCCTCCAAAAACTTATCAAAATGCCATTTAAAAGTTCTTATCAGTTTATAACTCCAGTAGCTTCTGTTCAATGTGAGTAGATCCTGGTTATGAGTCTCTGAATTTGCCTCTCTCCAGATTTTGGCATGGTGGTTTGCCCTACAACTTCAGTTCTTTGGTAGGTCAAGAAGAGGACTGATTTTCAGTTTGTTCACCTTCTTCTTTTAAGGACAAAAGGACTTATACTATTCTGGCAAGGAGTTGGGTTTTGTTTAATTGGGTTGTTTTTATTTTCTTGACAGTGACTTTGGAGAGCTCTTCTAATGTTTGTTTATTTTTGAAAGTGAGAGAGAGACAGAGAAAGAGAGACAGAGAGAGCTTGCACATGCATATAGGGGGCAGGGGACGGGCAGAGAAAGAGGGAGACAGAAACCCAAGCAGGTTCCACCACTGTCAGCACAGAGCCCAACTTGGAGGGCTCAATCTCACAAACTGTAAGATCATGACCTGAGCTGAAATCAAGAGTGAGATGCTTCGGGTGCCTGGGAGGCTCATCCAATTAAGTGACCGACTTCAGCTCAGGTCATGAAATCACAGCTTTTGAGTTCAAGTCCCACATCAGGCTCTGTGCTGACAGCTCAGAGCCTGGAGTCGTTTCAGATTTTGTGTTTCCCTCTCTTTCTGACCCTTCCCTGCCCACGCTCAGTCTCTCCTTCAAAAATAAATAAACATTATTTTTGTAATTAAAATAAAAAGAGTTGGATGCTTAACCAACTGAGCCACACAGGTGTCCCAAGAGACCACTTTATATATTCTGAATATTCATTCATACATTATCAGATNTTTTTTTTGTTGAAAGCCAAACCCAAGACTATGGGTTCAAGAGTTTCTTATTTTTTATGCTAATATACCTTCTGCCTCCAAAAACTTATCAAAATGCCATTTAAAAGTTCTTATCAGTTTATAACTCCAGTAGCTTCTGTTCAATGTGAGTAGATCCTGGTTATGAGTCTCTGAATTTGCCTCTCTCCAGATTTTGGCATGGTGGTTTGCCCTACAACTTCAGTTCTTTGGTAGGTCAAGAAGAGGACTGATTTTCAGTTTGTTCACCTTCTTCTTTTAAGGACAAAAGGACTTATACTATTCTGGCAAGGAGTTGGGTTTTGTTTAATTGGGTTGTTTTTATTTTCTTGACAGTGACTTTGGAGAGCTCTTCTAATGTTTGTTTATTTTTGAAAGTGAGAGAGAGACAGAGAAAGAGAGACAGAGAGAGCTTGCACATGCATATAGGGGGCAGGGGACGGGCAGAGAAAGAGGGAGACAGAAACCCAAGCAGGTTCCACCACTGTCAGCACAGAGCCCAACTTGGAGGGCTCAATCTCACAAACTGTAAGATCATGACCTGAGCTGAAATCAAGAGTGAGATGCTTCGGGTGCCTGGGAGGCTCATCCAATTAAGTGACCGACTTCAGCTCAGGTCATGAAATCACAGCTTTTGAGTTCAAGTCCCACATCAGGCTCTGTGCTGACAGCTCAGAGCCTGGAGTCGTTTCAGATTTTGTGTTTCCCTCTCTTTCTGACCCTTCCCTGCCCACGCTCAGTCTCTTCTTCAAAAATAAATAAACATTACTTTTGTAATTAAAATAAAAAGAGTTGGATGCGTAACCAACTGAGCCACACAGGTGTCCCAAGAGACCACTTTATATATTCTGAATATTCATTCATACATTATCAGATATTTGCTTTGCAAATATTTTCATCTGGTCTATGGCCTATCTTTTCATTCCTTTAACAGAACCCAAGTTTTATATTTTGATAAAGTCTAACTTATCAAGTTCTTGTTTCATATCTGTAAGTAGTCCAATTTTTTAGCATCCAAAAGCACATCCTTTCTGCACTAATTTCTCTTCCCACCCTTGTCAAAACTCCGATATTGATACAGGTCTGGACTTTTCATTTCTTCAATTGATCTGATGATTCCAATACTATACTGCCTCGGTTATTGTAGTTTTATAATTAGCCTTTTTTAAAAATTTGTTTTTATTAAGGTATAATGGACCTACAACATCACATTAGTTTCAGGTGTATAATATGATTTGATATCTGTATACATTGCAAAATGATCCCCACAACAAATCTAATCAACATCCATCACTATACAGTTACATTTTTTTTTCTTGTGATGAGGACTTTCTTTTTGAGAGAAAGAGAGAGAGACAGTGGGGGAGAGGAAGGCAGAGACAGAGAGAAAGAGAATCTTAAGCAGGTTCCACTCCCAGCGCAGAGCCCAACACAGGTCTGGATCTCAAGGTCATGAGGGCTGGATCTCATGACCTTGAGATCATGGCCTGAGCTGAAATCAAGAGTCAGACACTTAACCAACTGAGTCAACCAGGCGCCCCAAGTGATGAAGATGTTTAAGATGTACTCTCTAAGTAACTTTAAACTATGCAATATAGTATCATTAAATTTACTACATGCTGCACATTATATCCCCACGACTTATTTACCTTATAACTGGAAATTTGTACCTTTTGATTTTAAGATTTTTGATTAATCTTCAAATTGGGTGGTGTTAATCTTCCAACTATTTTACTCATTTTCAAAGCTGTTTCAACGATTCTTTTTATTTATTTATTTATTTATTTAAATTTACATCCAAGTTAGCTAGCGTATAGTGCAAGAATGATTTCAAGAGTAGAATCCAGTGATTCATCCCCTACATATGACACCCAGTGCTCAGCCCAACAAGTGTCCTCCTTTTGCTCTTTTGCCCATCCCCCCACCCACAACCCCTCCACCAACCCTGTTTGTTCTCTGCATTTCAGGGTCTCTTATGTTTTGTCCCCTTCCCCATTTTTATATTATTTTTGCTTCCCTTTCCTTATGTTCATCTGTTTTGTATCTTAAATTCCACATATGAGTGAAGTCATAAGACATTTGTCTTTCTCTGACTAATTTCATGTTTTGTCTATTCTAAGTATTTTGTATTTCCATACATATTTGACAATCAGTGTGTCAACTGCTACAACAAAGTAGGACGGGATTTTCATTGGGATTGCCATGAATCTACAAATCAATATAAAGATAACTACATCTTAACAATATTTAGTCTTCCAATACATGAACATAGTATATTAATCCACTCATGTGGCTTTTATTTAATTTCTTTGAGGAATGTTCTGTCGTTTTCAATGTATTGAAATCTTTTGTCAAATTTATGCCTAAAGATTTCATTTTTTGATGTTGTTTTAATTGCTTTTCATTTCAATACCTGATTTTTTTAATAATATTTTTTATTTATTTCTAGGAGAGAGAGAGAGACAGCGTTAGCAGGGGAGGGTCAGAGAGAGAGGGAGATACAGACTCTGAAACAGGCTCCAGGCTCTGAGCTGGCAGTCAGCACAGAGCCCGACGCGGGGCTCGAACCCACGAATCGCGAGATCATGACCTAAGCGAAAGTCGGACGCTTAACCGACTAAGCCACCCAGGCGCCCCGCAATACCTGATTTTTGACGCTAATAAATGACAATTGCATTTTGCATATTAATCTTGTATCCTCCAACCTTGCTTGCTAAAAATCACTTATTACTATTCGTAATTTTTTTTCTAGATTCCATTGGATTTTATACATAGACAGTCATATTATCTGCTTTTTATTTTCTTTCTCTTGGCTTCGTGTGTGGCTTAGACTCTCCAATACAATGGTAAATAGACATAGATATGATAGGAGTAGACATCCTTCACATATTCCTGATCAGAGGAGGTAAACATTCAGTTTTTCATAATCAACTGATGACTGTAAATTTTTCAGACATGCTCCTTATCACCTTCAGGATGTTCCCTTCACTATTAGTTAGATGACAGCTTTTTATCAGGAATCAATGAGAGGTCTTATCAAATATTTTATCTGCATATAATGACATGATCATATGATTTTTCATATTTAGTTTGTTAATATGGTTAAATAAATTTTTAAATTTTCTAATGTTAAAGCAATGTTACATTCCTCAAATAAAACCCTTTATTTCAAGATGAAGGATCTCTTTTCTATATTGTTGGATTTTGTTAGATTTTGTTCATATCTTTTACTTTGACATTCATGAAAGATACTGGCCTATGGTTTTCCTTTTTTTTGTAATAAATTTGCCTGGTTTCTAATATCAGGGCAATGGTGGCCTCATATAATGAGTTCAGGAGTATTCCTTCCTTTATAGCATTATTTGTTCTTCAAATATTTGGCAGAATTCACCAGCAAAGCCATCTGACCATGGAGCTTTATTTGTGGAATGAATTTTAACTATAAAATCCATTTAATAGAACTCTTCACATTATCGAGGTGCCTGGGCCGCTCAGTCGGTTAAGCATCGGCTCAGGTCATGATCTCACAATTCATGGGTTTGAGCCCCACGTCGGGCTCTGTGCTGACAGCTAGCTCAGAGCCTGGAGCCTGCTTCAGATTTTTTGTCTCCCTCTCTCTCTGATCCCCCCTTACTCACGCTGCCTCTCTCTCTCTCAGAAATTATTAAAACATTAAAAAAAAAAAGAATTCTTGACATTATCTACTTCTTGAATGGTAGTATGTGGCCTTGGTGGTATGTGACTTTCAAGAAAGTCATCTATTTCAGCAAACTTGTCACATTACTTGGCATAAAATTGTTCAAAATATTCCCTTTTATCCTTTTAATAGCCTTAGAATCTGTAGTGATGTTACCTCTCATTCCTGATATTGGTAATTTGTATCTTTTTTTTTTTACCTTGATCAAACTAGTTTGTGTTTCATTCATTTTCCTCATTATTTGTTTTCTATTTTCTTTCTTGTCCTTCCTTTTTCTTTAACTTGGTGTTTTTTTTCCTAGTACGTTAAGGTGGAAACTGAGATTATTCATTTGGCACCTTTCGTCTTTTCTAAGATAGGTATTTAGTGCTATATACTTCCCCCAACTACTGCTTTAGCACCATTCCATAAATTTTGATGCACTCTGTCTTCATAAAAAGTTAAAAATACTTTCTAACTTCCCTTCAGTTTTCTTATTTGATGCATGGGTTACTTGAAAGTATGTTATTTAGTTTCTAAATATTTGGGAATTTTCCAGATATTTTTCTGTTAGTGATTTTTAATTTAATTCCATTGTAATCAGGGAAAACACTTTAGGCAACAAGAATCCTTTATATTTGAGATTTGTTTTATGATCTAGAATATGCTATTTTTTGGTAAATGTTCTACTAAACTTGAAAAAAATGTGTATTCTGTTGTTTGCTGGGATAGTGTTCTACAAATGTCAATTAGGTCAAACTGGATGATGCTGTACTTCACATCTCTGTCCTTCCTGATTTCCTATCTATTTTTTCTTTCAATTGACAGAGAGGTACTAAAATCTATGATGATAATTTTGGATTTTCTATTTTTCTTATAATTCTGTTAGTTTTTAAGAAGCTTTCTTTTTAGGTATATAAGTGCTTAAGACATTTCTTTTATCTAAGTTTATTTTGAGACAGAGAGAGAGAGAGAGAAAGAGTGAGTAAGCATGAGCAGGGGAAGGGCAGAAAGAGAGGGAGAGAGAGAATCCCAAGCAGTTCCCCACTGTCAGCACAGAGTCCGACATGAAGTGCGATCCCAAGAACCATAAGATAACCACCTGAACTGAAATCAAGAGTCGGCCATTTAACTGACTGAGCCACCCAGGCACCCCAAAGACTGCTATTTCTTTGTGATAAACACACCCTTCTATTACTGTGGGATGACCTTCTTTATCCTTGGTAATATTCACTGTTCTGAAATATACTTTGCCTGATGTTAACATAATCATTCCAACTTTGTTTTAATTAGTGTTAGCATGGCATATCTTTTCCATTGTTTTGCTTATAACTTCTTTGTGTCTTTATACTTGAAGTGTGTTTTCTGTATGCAGCATACGGCTGCCTCTTGCCTTTATCCAATCTGACAACATCTGACATTTTATCGGGTTATTTACATTAGGTCATTAAACTTACCATCTTGCTATGTGTTTTCATTGTTGTCTTTGCCCTTTATTCTTCCTTACTTTAGAATAATTGAATAATATTAGTGATTCCGTTTTATCTCAATTGTTTTATTAGCTATAACTCTTTATTATGTTTTTAGTGGTTGCTTCTGGTTCTGTAGTATATACCTTGAATTTATCTCAACCTACCCTCAGGTGATATATCACTTTCCATGCAATATAAGAATCTAACATTAAAATCCTACCGTTTCCTCTCTCCTAATGTTTGTGTTACTGTTGTAGATTCTACTTTTATATGTTACAAATCACACATTATATGGTTTTTATTTTTAGTTAAACATCAATTATATTCTAAGATGATTTGAATGATAAGAAAAATATCATCTATATTTACTCATGTAGCTCCCATTTCCAGTGTTCCTTATTCCTTTGGATAGATATGTATTTTCATCTGGTGTCATTTCCTACTGTCTGAAGGACTTCCTTCAACATTTTTTGGTAGTATGGGTCTGCTGGTGATTGTTTTCAGCTCTTTCTGGGTTCTCCCCTCCCTAAACTTCTGAAAAAAATACTTTTGTCTTGCCTTTGTTTTAAAAGATATTGTCACTGAGTATAGAATTGATGATTGATAGGTTTTCTTTTAATACTTTAAAGATCAAGCTATTCCCTTGTATTCATGCTTACATTGTTTCTAGCAAGAGATCGGCTTCCTTCTTTGTGTTCCTCTATATGTAACATGATTTTTCTCCCTCTTGCTACTTTTAATACTTTTTCTATCACACTGGTTTTGAACAATTTGATGATGGTGTTCTTTGGTATAGTTTTCTTCCTATTGCGTAGGCTTACAGTTTGTTGAGCTTTTTAGATCTGTAGGTTTATCAATGTCATCAAATCTGTGCATATGTACGTGTGTGTCTTATTCTGAAATCTGAGTCACTTATGAAAGGAAATTTAATTCTTATTCATGTAAAACTCCCTAAGAATCCCACTTCCTGGGGGTGCCAGGGTGGTTCAGGCAGTTAAGCATCTGACTCTTGGTTTCAGCTCAAGTCATCACAAGTCAGAATCTGTGCTGACAGCACAAAACTTCCTTAGGATTCTCTCTCTCTTCCTATCTCTCTGCCCCTCTCCTACTTGCACTATCTCTGTCTCTCTCAAATAAATAAATAAACTTAAAAAGAGAGAATCACACTTCCTTCCTTCTTATAATTTAAAATCATCTGTAACATCTAACTTTCATAATACCTACAATTAAAAAAAAGGAGTGGCAGTGTAGCACAAAAGCTTTTAATCGCTTCAGTCAAAAAATGGCTCACAACAGTCACTTCCCCTCACAGTCCAGTTGAAAGTAGTCACAAGGCCCCAACCTAACGGCTCTGAGAAGCTGGGAAATGTAAGGAAGCATGTAGATATTGGAGAACTTTTTCTGTCACAGAGAAAGGCAGTCTTGAAATACAGAATAACAGAAATAAAATAATTTCAGAGGGTGTGGGTTGGGAAGGGTTCTCTGAGGCAGTGTGGCATTTAAGCTAAGACCTGACAGATGGAAAGAAGTCAGCTCTGGTATGTGGGAAAGATAATCAATATAGTTACTAGATCAGAAGCTGAAGCCACATTCAATTAGTAAAATGTGCATTATCCTGACATGTCTTCTGTATAATAAATACTATAGTTATAGGAAGCTTTCAGGGATACAGGGATAGAAGATCCTCTTCAAATCTTGAACAGTGACAGAACTTACACAGTACTCTCTTAGAAAATGTGCAGAAGGATGAGACTTGAATTAAAAGAAAAAAAGCAATTGCTAAAAAAAACTACAGGATTCATTCATTCCAGCAGTAACATTCACTGAAAGTCTACCATGATACAGAGTGGATTTCAGAATAAAATGCTGAGTGCAATTCTCCCTACTTTGGTGGAGGCAGCTGACTAGTGGAGGAAATATATTACTGACAAATTAACAAAATATTCTATGCAGAAGTGTTCTGAACACTCAAACAGAAGTGGGCTTTCTCCCTAGAGAAAGAGTGAAAATGTTATAACAAAGGTCAAGTCAAAATTTGGAAATTGTTTAGAAATAAGCAGAACAAATGGTTCTACAAACATGAAGAAGTCTAAGGTGATGAAAATTTCCCACTCTGGTCAAGAACATTAAAAATACAAGATTAAGTATTCTGCATGCATACATTGCATAATCTCTTTAAAAAAAGCAATTATGGCAAAGTCTTTTTTTCTCCAAGTGAAGAATTAAGATTTAGGAAATACATATAACTAATTAGGTCAATCTCCCCTTTTTTATGCCTACTAATTTTTAGAAAAGTTTATCTTTGTTACATCTACACAGCAGACTTTAACTCTTCTTACTCACTCCCTCCAGATTCAATCCTTTATTCCAATATTTTATTCCAATTTCTCATTTTAATCCCCTTACATAACCTGGAAGATGTTGATATTCAAAGATGTCACATTCAATAGCTGAAAAATTATTTTAGAAAAAGATAGGTAATATGGAATAAGTCTTCCCCTTCAACCTCATAATTTCGATTTAGAAATAAATGAAAAGGAGACTTTAGAAAGCAAGAAAACATGAGGTGAGCAAACATCTCTCTTGGTATGTGCCTTGAAATCTCCATTGTAGGCCAGCGATGACAGATGAAAGGATACTACCATTGTTGCTGCCAGCATCGTTCTGCTGCTTACTACTTCCCCGATCACGTAAGTTACTCAGTTGTTACTATCCTTAACTACAAACCACAGATTGAAAGCCATAGCACCTACTGGTAGGAGTTGTTGTGTTAAACGAGTTACCATATATAAAGCACTTTAGAATGGTGCCTGGCAACAGTAAATATTTGCAATCACTGCTACTAGTAATAGTTGTCATAAAGCAATAGTTGTAAAATACCACATTAAAATTTAATTAAGTGATTGCCACTTTATAGGCTTACATCTGAATGCTTTCATACAGTTCATATAATCGCTGTTCATTTAAACCAAGCTTAGCCTGTATCAAATCCCATACTACAACAAGTATTTATAGCAAATTTCCAGTGTGCTTTAAGCTTTTAGATATAATTTCTCTTTCCTTGTTTTAGTAAGAAAAAAACGCTTCTAAATTTTTAAAGATCATTATTCCACCTTTTTAAACACGGTATGCTACTACCTATGACTGCTACATATGTCTACAAATGACGTAACTTTTAATATAGTATCACTTTAATAGATAGAACTCAAGAAAAGCTACGAACAAATAATACATGACTAGGAAAAAAAATACATAGAACATGAGTAGCAGACATCTTTCTGGCTTGACAAAATGACCACTTATTGATACCAATAGACTCTGAGCATAGTCAGGATGGGAGTATTAAAGCACTGTATGTGGTTGGTTTTATTTCTCTGTAGTTTGAGGATCAACTACAGGAAAAACAGCCAGGCTGTGTGACTGGGGACACACGGTTATATCCTGAACACTTCCAATCCTGACCAAAGCTGCAGAGCTTCTGAACATAAACAGAGGCTTAGCTTGAAACAAACTTACTACCATTCAGTAGGGAAGACTTCTATCTCATTTCTTTAGCTTTTATCCAAATGAGAGGCATGGAAACTATCTGTACAGTCTGCTTAATCCCATGCAAACTTGTCCTGTGACATCAGAATTACAATTCTAATTCAGAATTTCTTTTACTCAAGATATTGCCTTAGTTGTGAAAAATAATCTTTAATTTCTAATCATGAAAAAGTTTGGAATCCAAATTAGTAACCAAGGATAGAACATGCAAGGTGTGATCAACTTGAATCACTTCATTTTTTTTCATTTGCTCATTGTTTCACTGATTCATTTTAACAATGTTATTAAGACCTGGACAGGAGAGGCTATCTCAACCTACCTCCACATAGCCAACCTACCAAAATGACTAAAAGGGTTCCATTTCTTCTGTAAAACATGGGAGCTGATGCCCAGGGCTCGTGGAACAAATCAGAAAGTAGTTTAAAAAACCATGCCTGGCCCTACCTGTTGACTTTCATGATAATCAAGAGACAATTGTGTATATTTCCCAATCTGGTTTTGCTAGTTCTTTCACAGTAAATCATGTAATTTAATTAAAACAGTATAAACAAATGACAACAGAATGTGAGAAGAAAACAGTTGTTATTTCTATAAAAACTAAATTGAATGTTCTGGAAAGGCTCTTGAGAACTAAAATGAATTAGTAAGGATTTAGATATAAATAGGATAATCATGAAGATTGGGAGATTTTTTTTAACATTTATTTACTTATTTTGAGAGAGAATGCATGCATGCACATAGGGTTGGGGAGAGGGATGGTGGGCACAGAGAGGGAAAGAGAATGCCAAGCAGGCTCCACTCTGTCAGCGCAGAGCCTGATGTGGGGCTCAATCCCACAAATGACCTGAGCCAAAATCAAGAGTCAAGCACTTAACCAACTGAGCCACCCAGACACCGTGGGAGATATCTTAAAAATCAATAAGAATTTTCACTGAGATAGTTTCACTCTCAAACTAAAAATAAGAGGCAATGATTCACAGGTATTATTAATACCAGAAGATGATTCAAAATTCCAACCAGTAAGTCCCAAAGATCTGTGGACCCACATCAAAAGACTGATGAATGAATATTTAAATGATTTATGTTATAATACAATATTTAAGGTAAATATGCATTGTTCTATAATTTCCTACTTGAACCAATTTTTTCTATTAATCATCAAACCGTATGTCCCAGTATAATGTAGGTTAAGTAATATAGACGAGTCTTCTCCTATGTAAAATAAAGAAGATAACTCCTACTCATAAGGCTGCTTTGAAGATGAGATAAAATTATCCTTATAAAGGAATACTTGCCGCATAGTATGATACATTACTCACTAGCTAACACCAATATGCGAGTGAGGGGTAGGACAATGGTTAAAAGCAATGGCATGGGGAACCAGTCTTCCTTCCACCCCAGCTGAATTACTTATTGGCCCGGTGACCTTGGGAAGTTACTTATGCGATCTGTGCCTCAAATCTTTCACCGGTAAAATGTATATGATAAGAGCTCTAACTACCCAGGATTAGTATGAGGATTCAACGAAATAATAAATGTAAAGTGCCTGGGACATAATAAATAAATGCTTAATGTAATAAATTTTAGCCATTATTATTTTGTATATTATTGGTTTTTCAGCAAGATAGAGAATTGTTCTTTCTTAGAGCATCCAGATATTTGTTATTACCACAGTCCCTTTGGCTCTATGCTTCTCACTCTCTGGGAAGAACATAGGACTCAATCCAATTTATTTTAGCACAGGCAGATCAACAGTGCCATCTAGTGACAATTTTCTAATAAATTCACCAAGGGAGAAAGGTTGCCCCAAATGGGTAAAATTTCTACAGATATGAATTTAATTTTTTAATTTGTTTATTTTTGAAAGAGAGAGAGAGAGAGAGAAAGCTCATGAGTGCAGAAGTCTTGTGAAAAAGATAGAGGGACAGAGAATCCCAAGCCGGCTCCGCACTAATAGCACAGAGCCCGACATGGGGCTTGAACCCTGAACCGTGGTTTCATGACCCGAGCCGAAGTCGGATGCTCAACTGCCTGGGACACCCAGGCGTCCTGCATTTAATTTTTAAAACAAAGTAACTCCAAAGTTTTAGATTTGGAAATTTGGAAATTTGTGATGTGTTTTTTAATAATTATTTGAATTTAGTACAGCTACAGGTGGGAGAAATTTTTTAAAAACTACAAGAAGAGTGCTTGGCAAATATGGTACAAAGAAGACTGTTTTTTAATATGAGCCAAACAATTGGGTTTGAACCCACTGCCAATTTTTTTGGAAAGATTTCCAACGTTAATAAATCACTAAGAGAATTAGAAATGTGAATTTTTGGTAAAATTTAAACAGCACGCAAGTTACATACAAAGTCATTAAGTTATGTGGTTAGATAAAGTATAATCGATACCATACAAGGATCTCATGCAATAGCACCATTCAGCTTTTACTTTCTGCAAGTCAAAATTTATAGAACTCAAAACTAGGGGTACCCGAGTGGCTCAGTCAGTGTCTCAGTACCTGACATTGGCCCAGATCATGATCTCATGGTTCATGGGTTTGAGCCCTGCGTCAGGCTCTGTGCTGACAGCTCAGAGCCTGGAGCCTGCTTCAGATTCTGTCTCTCCCTCTCTCTCTGCCTCTCCTCCACTCACACTCTGTCTTTCTCTGCCTCTCAAAAATAAATAAAAGTGTTAAAAAAATTTTTTTAATACTGTAACCTATACTATAGGGCCATTCTCACTTCGCTCAGTTGAAATACACATGAATTTCAGAGCCGCAATTCAGTTAAATAGCACCAATCATCAAAAAACACAGTTCAAATTTCAGCTATCGTGGTAAATTAACTATGAGTAATTATGTACGGGCTGCTGGCCCTCTGGTCCACAAATCACCATGTAAATGAAGACGAACATCATGATCAGTGAGCACCATGTCTGTCACTTCTTTAAAAGTCCGTTGATGATTGATCACTGCACATTTGTCACTTGGGTCAAACATCAACAGCAAATCATATTTCCTCCTTGTCTCCCGGTGACCCACTCACACGACATTTCACAAAAGTAGAGAACCAACAGAAGGAATTAACCTGGAAGGGTGACAGGGCAGCAAAAATGTAAAATAAAATAAAGTATGGTGATGCCGGAAGCGAAATGAGATGTGAATTAGAAGGTCTGAAAATGGCAACAGCAGAGCAAAGACAGCAGAAACCCATGCCACCATGAAGGGAAGAGCTATGATTAAGTCCCTTCAGGAGGGTTCTGAGAGAATGGAAATGGGTCGTGCAAGAACTAGGTGACCCTGGAATGTCGACTCTGGGCCCTTTGGAGCGATGTGGATTTGCAGCCGTGGGAGCTTAATGAAGGCGGACTGTTTTCCCGTACATGAGGAAGATTCCTGTGACAAAAAGGAAGACAACTTCCCAGAGGAAGTGGCACCAGCATAAACCATCGCATAAAAGAAACTCTCGGAGAGATTTCAGAACTGTGATAAAACTACAAACCATAAGAAGACTGCTTGGCAAATGATTACGAAGAACGGAATGGAAGCTCATCCAAACTCAGAGAGGCATATGTGGGTGAATTCACCAAGGTGTAGGAAAGATGCTTGCTCCGTATTGTAAGTTACAGGAGGAGAAGGCAAGCTACTGTTCAAACTCCTCTGAACAAGTTTTTTTTGCAAAGAAATAATACTTTAATTCTTGATGTTTCTAACATTGTAAATTATAGTGTGCTGAAAAAATATTGGTGTCACTCTTTTTTACCCATTTCCCTATAAGTTTATGAACCACAGTGAGAGAGTGTTTCATGTTTTGGAAGAACGTTTTAAAGGTCAGAGAACGACTGTTATTTCCCCCCTTGATTTTTTTAAGGTTGCTTTGCCCTGTTTCAGTGCACACAGTCATTTCCATGGTCCTGCGCTATTGTACCAAGGGGACTACGTGTAAATTTTTCCTTTACAAGTCATTGCGAGCATCAGTCATCCAGGCTTTGTTAACAATTAGCTGCTAGTGTAAGAGCTGGTCCCCTCATGAACATATATTTTTTTTAATTTTTTAAAAAAGTTTTATTTATTTTTGAGAGACAGACAGAGACAGCATGAGCAGGGGAGGGTAAGAGAGAGGGGAAGACACAGAATCTGAAGCAGGCTCCAGGCTCTGAGCTGGCAGTCAGCACAGGGCCCAATGCGGGGCTCGAACCCACGAACCGTGAGATCATGACCTGAGCCGAGGTCGGACGCCTAACTGACTGAATCACCCAGACACCCCTGTGGACAGATTTTCTAAACTACCTGTGGTATTGTGATAGAATGCTGAAAGATGCCCTTTCTCCTCACCAAAGCAGACATATATGAGAGCCTTATGTACCTGGCAGTGGTAACTGAACCAATATACCACTGACTCGCGGGTCCATATTCAATTGATCAGTTATATCCAAAAGTTCTTCCTGAGAAACATCCTTCGGTTTTAGAATGATCTCACTACAGATACCTGGAGGAAAAACAAACACAGAAAAACAGAACACATTTGACCAGCAGAGATGTGGTTTTCAATAATGGTGTTTTACACAGTGTGCAACATAATTTCTCTGCTTCTGTCCCATTGGAAGGAAAGGCCCTCCTAAAAAATGATGTTCAAACCACCATTAAAAGGGATTTCTCAATGAGTACAGATGTTTTCTCATGATTCACATGCACTTTTGGCCCAGTATCCTATTGCATTTATTTGTGATAAGCTACCATTAAGAGATATGAATCTAGTAAATATACTAATACCACTTGTCACCATTATTAGGCTAAGTTCAGCAGGCTAAACTGGCCACATTTATTATCTGATTAAAGCAAATATAATAAAAACAGGCTTTTAAAAAACTGAAATACAGTGGACACACAATGTTACATTAGTTTCAGGTATACAACACAGTGATTCGACAAGTGTGTTCATTTTTCTAGCTAGGCTCATCACAAGGGTAGCTACCACCTGTCAGCATACAATGCCATTACAATACCACTGGTTACATTCCCTATGCTGTACCTGAAAATGGGCCCTTTAATATTTATTTCATTTTGAGAGAGCTCAGTGAGGAAGGGCAGAGACAAGGGGACAGAGGATCTGGAATGGGCTCTGTGCCGACAGGCTGACAGCACGGAGCCCAACACAGAGCTCGAACTCACAAACTGTGAGATCATAACCTGAGCCAAAGCTGGATGCTCAACTGACTGAGCCACCCAGGCACTCTTAAAGAATGGGCTCTTTAAATGCGCAATGTTCCTCTGACATATCACCATAGGATCTGAAATCACACTGAATTAATTCAATAAGAAAGCTGGAGAAAAAGATTAAGAAATGAATGTAAACTTTGGTAACTCATCTCTAATAATAATGGTAATAATAATACATATTATTCAAATAGCACTTATTTGACAATTATCATTGATAATGATTGCTCTTTGAAGTAAAACAAGAAGACACGATTTAGTAACAAGAACAACTAAAGCTCATCCCCACCTACAGCAGACGCGGCTCTGATCTTCTTCCTGACGTACGTATGGCTTGCTGGGTTATCACCCACCAAAATGATACTGAGGTGGGGTCTTCTGTTCCCAAGGGAAATCCACGATTCCACACCTCTGTGTATTTCTTTCTGGATTTGCTCGGCCATTTCAGTTCCAGAGATAATAATGGCATCATGTCTGTGGAAAACAAAAGAATGAATACAGCACTAAAAAGACAATAAGGAACATTCAACCACATAATCTCAAGTTACAAGATGGAACAACACATCTATGATTCTCCAAGTGAGCAACCTTAAATCAACCCCCAGAAAAGCATAAAAAAATACACATATTGAAAAGGCTTTCTTGCTCTCCATGATCTCAAACTTCAAAGTGGTGAATTAATGTTACTCTTACTGTGTGTTTTTTTAAGGTATTTGATAAAGTATAAGATGGGTTCTTTCTTCCCGCTGCCCCTGTCCTTTCACTATTGAAACGCCCAACAGAAGCAGATCTGTATGTAGCACATGATTATTACACAAAATCCCAAATGCAGGTCAATCAATATCGTGAAGAAAGGAAAAGGAGAGGGAAGAAGCAGAAGAGAAAAAAGAGAAAAGGAAACCTTACAGCACCTGAATTCTTTCTAGTACCTGTACACTTTTTATTTTCTAACAAGAACAGGCATCATGAATATCAACCAACACAAACAAACCATGAGTTTGCTGCCCCTTTCAAATAAGTCAACTGTCCTTTCTAAATGGACATACATAGGGATGCCTGGGTGGCTCAGTTGGTTAAGCGTCTGACTTCGGCTCAGGTCATGATCACACGGTTCATGGGTTCGAGCCTTGCATCAGGCTCTGTGCTGACTGCCAGCTCAGACCCTGGAGCCTGTTTCAGTCTGTGACTCCCTCTCTCTCTGACCCTCCCCTGCTCACGCTGTCTCTCTCAGAAATAAATAAAACATTTAAAAAATTTTTTTAAAGAGGATATANAACAAACCATGAGTTTGCTGCCCCTTTCAAATAAGTCAACTGTCCTTTCTAAATGGACATACATAGGGATGCCTGGGTGGCTCAGTTGGTTAAGCGTCTGACTTCGGCTCAGGTCATGATCACACGGTTCATGGGTTCGAGCCTTGCATCAGGCTCTGTGCTGACTGCCAGCTCAGACCCTGGAGCCTGTTTCAGTCTGTGACTCCCTCTCTCTCTGACCCTCCCCTGCTCACGCTGTCTCTCTCAGAAATAAATAAAACATTTAAAAAAAATTTTTAAAGAGGATATACACACACACAGAGAGAGAGAGAGAGAGAGAATGAACCAAATCAAAAATACTCCATTTCAATCTGGCACCAGGGGTCCAGAGTGTCTATTCAGGTTCACACAATTTTGACATGAACACTGTTCTACTATCAAGCGATGGTGAAATGTGATCTGTGGATACATACACCAAAGTTGCCTGGGAAGCTTGCTCAACCTGCAGATTCCCTCACTCATGATTCAAAATAGCCTGGAAATCTGCATGTCTAACAAGTTCCTGCAGGTATTCTTGTCCACGACCATGTTCGAAAACCACTCCCTCAGTCCAATACAAAAGTATATTTTAAAAATAATCATCACCATGGGTAAGTAATTAATTGAGCAAATAAACAGATTAGAGAATACAATTCCAACTACATTTTATAACTGTAAGTAAACTCAACTTTTGATTTTGACTTGTCTATGTATCACTAAAACCTTCATAGCTTTCAAGACAAGGAAAATCATGGAAAATTTATTGATCAGTCTTGCTCCACTGTTCTAATTTTATAATAGCTTTAGTGAAGTTTAACTGACAGGGATGCCTGGGTGGCTCAGCCAGTTAGCATATGACTCTTGGTTAGGCTCAGGTCATACTCTCATGGTTCATGGGTTCGAGCCCCGCATTGGTCTCTGTGCTGTCAGCCTTGTGATTCTCTCTCTCCCTCTCTCTCTCTGCCCCTTCCCTGCTCTCTTTCTCTCTCAAAATAAATAAATAAACATTTAAAAAATAGAAAAAACAAGTATAACTGACATAAAACATATTGCACATATTTAAAGTGTGCAATATAATATATATATACACACACCTGGAAAACTATCACCATAATCAAGCAAATGAAACCCCATAAGAATTCTGGTACTCTTTTCTAATTTCACCATTCCCCCTGTCCTGGCCATGCTGCTCCCCAATAAACAGGCAACCACTGGTCTGCTTTGTCACTATATATTAGTTTGTACCATCACAAATTTTGTACAAATGGAATCATGCACAACATACTCTTTATCCACCTACTTTCACTCAGCATAATTAAGACTCATTCACGTTGTTGCATATATCAATAGTCCATTTTTTTTTATTGGTAAGTACTTTTCCATTGTATGGATATATCAAAATTTGTTTATCCATTCAATTATTGATGGATACTTGGGTTGTTTCCAGTTTTTAGTCATGGCAAATAAAGCTGTTATAAACATCCATACACAAGTCATTGTATGTACAATGAGCAAATACCTAGGAGTGGAATGGCTGGGTCATACGGTAGGTATATTTATATTTGTAAGAAATTTCCCATCTGTTTCACACAGTGGGTGGACCATTTTACATTTCTACAGGCAGCATATGAGAGTTCTACTTGCTCCACATACTCACCATAACCTGGTATGCCTAGTCTCTCAAATTTTTGACATTCAAGTAGCTATGTGGTGGTATCTCACTGTGCTGCTAATTTGCATTCCAATAATAAATAATAATGTCAAGCATCCTGTCCGGTGCTTATTTATCAACTGCCTATCTTCCTTGGTGAATTGTGTAATTTAACATTTTGCCTATTGTTCTATAGGTTGTTTCTTTATTGAGTTTTGAAAGTTCTTCATACATCCTAGGTCCAAGTCCTTTATCAGATAAGTAATTTGAAATATTTTCTCATAGTTGGTGCTTTGCTTTCTCATTCTCTTAACTGTGTCTTTGGAAGATCCGTTCTCAATTTTGATGTATTTCCATCAGTTTTCCTTTTATGGATCATGCCTTTGGTGAGGAGTATAAGAAATCTTTGCCTAACTTAAGGTCGCAAAGGTTTTCTTCAATGTTTCCTTCTAGAACTTTTATGTATTCGGGTTATACATTTAGTTTTATTCCTGGTTTGATGGAACTTTATATCAGGATATTGTCAAAGCTTTTTTTATTTTTTATATGTGTGTATAGAGATAATCATATGATCACACAATTTTTTGGTTTTGGTCTGTTAATATGATGAATTATATTGATTGATTTTCGAATGTTAAACCAATATTGCATTCCTGGAATAAGCCTCATTTGGTCATGCTGTGCTTATCCTTTCCAGATATTGGGGTTTTATCTAAACTTTTGTTAAATTTTTTGCATCTATGTGCATGAGAGGTATTTATCTGTAGTTTTATTTTCTTGTAAGGTCTTTGAATGGTTTTGGTATCAAGGTGATGCTGCCTTTATAGAATGAGTTAGGATATATGCCATCCACTTCAAACTTCCAGAAGAGTTTCTGCAGAATTGGTATGATTTCTTCCTTAAATGTTTGGTAAAATTCACCCATGAAACCATCTAGTCCTGGAACTTTTATTATGTTAAGGTTTAAAATCAAGTTTAAATGGAGTTAAGATAAAATACTTACTTCTGAATTTAAATTTTATCTTTCAAGATTAGGTAACAAACTTTTTCACTATTTACTATGAACTTCCGGTGCTCGTTTTTTATTAATTCATTTCAGTGATCTTTTAATTCTAAGAGAATGAGGAACTCTTCTATTATAAAATACTAAAGGCTCAGTAATTCCAGCATAAGTCATTTCTAAGAGGTGGTAAAAAATACTTTCGATAAATTGTGTCAACATATTCACATAGGGTAAAATACCATAAAAGTGGGCTTATCTGCTAATACCCTAGAATTCTCTCTTATAAGAAAGAACATGCATTTGTATTTTAAATTACAAAATCACCTGAGCTTATGTTACATTTTAAAGTATATGAATAGAAATTGCTGCTGACATGTTTTATTAGTTGATTCTGTTACAATAATTTGTTCACAGGTTACTGTGAAACTAGCAATCGCTGAACATAATCCACGATAATTATGGCTTAGACATTACAAAGCTGTGTGACTCTGAAAGTGTCAGAGTTGACAATGGGATAAACTGACTAATGACTTCCAAAGACAGACAATCAATATTCAACTTGACTGCACCAGGTTGGGGTCTGAGAGAAGACAGGGCTTACTTCACAGCAAGGATGTGCTAAGTGAGTTTGCTAATTACAGCTGACATGTTAGAGCCTGGTCTAGTTGGTATTTATGTGTAAATACTCAGAAGACTGCCACCCAATTATAAATACGAACTTTGAGGATTTTTCAGTAGCAGCTGGTTCTGCCTATGGGTTCCCGCAATGCCTGCAGAGCCTAGGCAAGCCCAGCTTTGTGGAGGATACGATATAAGGATAAATGAAGCAACCTGGAATTAGTAGAGACTCTAAGGAAGGATGCCCCTATCAGTCTATATGCTGGAAGAACTGGTAAATACACACATTATCTAGCTCAGTGCATGAATGAATGAGACTTTTCAACATGCAGATTGTTGAAAAATGTTAAATATCAACAATAGTGTGAATTTCAGCCACAGAAGCAGACAGCTCCTAAGAGTTCTCCCTGGCTCAAGTCCATCTCTACCAAACCATCTTCTGCAGTGCAGCCAGAGTGATTTTCCAAATCTAGTCATGCCACTTCCTTGGTTAAAACACCTCACGTACAAGCCTGATGTTTACTTATTTAATAAATACACACTGAAAACCTTCCATCTGCCAGGCACTTATTCTAGGCACTGGAAATATAAATAACAGTGTACAAAACAAACTGCCCACTTTTGTGGGGACTATATTCTAATAGAAGAAGACATAACAAGCAAATTTTTTTAAAGGCAAATATTTATATCATGTGTGAAAAACAGAAGGAAAGGGCCTATCTGGAGGTCAGAGCTGTCATCTTACACAGATGGGGTAAGGTGTCTCTTCTCTGATGAATCAGGTGATACTTCATCATAAATGAAGGAGATGAAGGAAACGTGTGGCTCCGTCCCTTAAGTGACCAATTCTGGGTTTCAGCTCAGGTCATGATCTCACAGCGTGTGAGTTCGAGCCCCACATCTGGCTCTGCACTGACAGTATGGAACCTGCTTGGGATTCTTTTTCTCTCTCCCTCTCTCCCTCTGCTCCTCCTGCGCGCTCGCTCTATTTCTCCCTCTCTCAAAATACATTTAAAAACATGAAGGTGAGCCAGAAGTGGTGTATCAGGATTAGAAACAGTAGCTGAGGCTGCAATCACCACACCTGTTGTGAACTCCATATGATGCATCACCCTGAGCCCACCCACTGAGGGTGCCTCCTCCATTCCCAGGGGACTTTAGCGAGTCCTGAGGGGCAAAGCAGCAGGGGCACCTCTCTTTAGATGAGGGCATGGGAAGAGAGCTCAGTGGCTGTGAAGAGTGCCCGCTGGAGAGAGCAGCTTTTATTTTTAAGTACTGTGTGCACCCAATGTGAAGCTTGAACCCATAACCCTGAGATCAGGAATCACATGCTCCGGGGTAGGAGTTAAGATGGTGGAGAAGTAGGGGACCAGGATTTCCCTTATCCCTAAAACACAGCTCTACTGGGGTTAGAACCCTCGAAACACCCAGGAAGTCAGTCTGCAGAGTGGCAGAAATGCCTCTACAGGTGGAGGGAGACAGGATGGTGGGACAGAGCGGCGTGTGGCTGAACTGGGTGAGACAAAATAGCTTAGGCACAGAGGAGGGAGCCCTTCTGTGGAGAGACCAGAGGGAGAGGAAGAGACGCTGTGGACCCCGGTACTGTTAGGACAAGAGAAAACCATCTCCCCACCTTGAACTGCGGAACGAGAAATAAGAGTGCCGGTTTCTACTTTGCAAACAGCCTTAGGAGCTGAAGATCAGAGTTGTCAAAAGTGCGTGACCTTCCTCCAGAGCGATGCCAAGCCGCCCTGTGCGGCCGCCTGGCGGGGAGGGAGCCGGCCCCAGAGAGAGGCAGCGATCTCAGGGGAGCACTGGGAGAGGACAGTCCCCTCCCTCGAGTACTGTGGGAATAGGGCTTATCACCCCACAAAGGACAAAAGACCCCGCAGGAGCCAGCCAGAGGTGGAGTGGCACTACCCTAGATCCGGTCCATGCAGCGCGGGACCCAAGACATGGGTGTGAATGCCAGCTGAGCGCCTAGGAGGCGGGGGACACTGCGGTGCAGGACAGGTGACCACCATGCTACTCTGTGATGGCAGCCTGAGCAGCGTGGTTTGAGACACCGGGTCTGGGGAGGAGAGACTGGGGTGTCCCCATTTTTCCCCCCATCACCAACAGGGTGGGACTTCCGGGAACAGGACACCCGTCCCCAGTAGAGGAGGGACCTGCGTACACCAAACACCACCCCTCCAAGCCCGGTAACTGCTAATACAAGAATAGGATTGACACTGAGTGAACCAAAGCTTACAGAAATGTGTCCCTTCAAAAGCAACGGAAGAAACTTATCCCTTCGAAAGCATAGGAAGAAATGTAAGAATTGAACAATAATGGCTCAAACAATATAAAAGCAATTTTGAAAGTCTGTTGGGGGTGGAATTGTGTCTCCCAAAAAAACACGTTCAAAACCTTTGTACAGGGGCGCCTGGGAGGCTCAGTCGGTCAAGCGTCCGACTTCGGCTCAGGTCGTATCTCACGGTTCGTGGGTTCAAGCCCCACGTTGGGCTCTGTGCTGACATCCAGCTCAGAGCCTGGAGCCTGTTTCAGATTCTGTGTCTCCCTCTCTCTCTGACCCTCCCCTGCTCACGCTGTGTCTCTCTCAGAAAAAATAAAACATAAAACAAAAAACAAAAAAGAAAAACCTTTGTACAAATCCTTTGTACCTGTGACTGGACCTTATTTGGAAATAAGATATTTGGGGGATATAGTTAAGATGTACGGTGAGGATGAGGTCATACAGGAGTAGAGGGGGCCCGTAGGCCAATGTGACTTCTATCCCTATCATAAGAGAAGAAACACAAGAGACACATAGGAAGACCCAGAGGGAAGACGGCCCTGTGATCATAGAGGCAAAGACTTGGAATCATGCAGCTATATATAGACCAAGGAAAAGTAAGAATTTCCAGCAAGAAGAGGAGGGGAGAGCATGGGTCTGCAGAAACCTTCATTTCAGATGTCTAGCCTCCAAAAGTGTGGGGCTCCATTTGAACCATCTAGTTGCTTCGAACCATCTAGTCTGTGGCCTTAGTAAACAAATACATGTATAATCCTAGTTTACAATATTCAAACTTGTGGAAGAATCTTTTGATGGAGCTATTTTTCACCGAATACATTTATATTTTGGAATGCAATGGCATAGAATGGCCTGTATTTACTACATCTAAACATGGCAAGATATTTGAAAAGTCATAAATAGAAACAACTTGATGACATGTAACATAAGGATTTGTCAAATAAAGGAACTCTGAAAGGAGACACCAAGACAGCAACTGTGAAACTACTTAGGCTAAAATATCTTTACATTTCAATATGAAAACAACTAGAATTGAGACTATGTTCCATTCAGCAGTTTGCTCTGAGCTCTCCAGGTGCTTTAGTATCTGCAGAGAAAGTACTTTCTTGAAAACTAAAAATACTACTGTCTAAAGAAAAAAAATAATTTCCAACTCAAAAAAAACTGCATTACACTTAATTTTATGCCATTACACTTAATTTTAAAGTTAAGTGTAAGATCATTTTTTTTCTAGAAAATGATCAGTATCAACCTATTAAAGATATGGCAAAGAAACTAATTCAAGTAAGTATACATACCAAGAATTCAGCCTGTGTTAAAAGTTAGTAGTCACATAATTAACATTAAAAATTAAATATAATATTATAAAATTAAGATCAGCATTTTCAATTGTTTTAATATATAAGGATATATAACCATTTAAAATGTGAATTTTGAAGATACTTTTGAATAGAAGTCTTTTATAGGTTCTAATATATTTACAAATCAATAAATACTCCAAATATGTCATTTTCATTACTTTAACATCTCTTTTTACTCTTAAAAATGTTGTTAGGTAGAAAAATTATATAGTCAACATTGCCATTAATACACACCAAAAGTGCAGTCAATTTGACTTTGGTATTTTTCACAAGATGCACCCTGTCATTACTTGCTCAGGCAACATTTCCTGAAAAGGTAATCTTGCCAGGACCCCCCAAGAAGGCAGGACATACAGCTCTCTATTTAACCATTCTCCCCTCATTGCCGGGCTGGCACTAAAATGTGGCTTTATTAAAAAACGATAAATCACAGCGGGGGAGTGGTAATAGGGCAGGATAATGCTGTATAAATTACTTCCCCCAGGCCAAAAGTCAGCCCCGGTTCACCATTAATAGTGTAAAAGGAGATTTCAAAATGGAGCAAGCAAGCCTAAGATTTTACAGTTGGGTGGAGAAGCCACAAGGGAGGAGGAATTTATGGAGCACCTCATTGGAGGAACTATGAACTTTCCATCAGCTATGAGCCCTTTGCCTAGACTTAACTTCCTCCTCACCCAGACACCTGAATTGTTCCTTTACTTTGGAAGAAGCCAATGGAGGTAACAAGCAAGCATCATCCCTTATTGGCATATTAACCCAACCAATCTAAATTAACCTAGTTTCAATCTCTGTTTTGTATCAAGGACCTAAATAAGAACTGCAGTTGTGACTTTTTTTTATAACTCCGTCCCCTCTTTTGTCTTCCTCACAACAGGAGTCAGATTTCTAGCTGAATCTGGGTCTCCCAAACGGCAGTTCTAATTGCCCAAATAAATGTCTGTTTGCTTACATTTCCAGTAACAGGAGCTAGAATATGGTGGGACAAGTCACTTAACTGCTCTGAAAGGAATGCAATTTCCTCATCTATATAATGGAAATGTCCTCTGTTTAACTTCTAGAAAAGGGTTTGGCTAAAACTTGATTGGCTGATTGGCAAAAATTGCTCTTTTAAGTGCCAGATGGAGCCATTCTCAAGTAATCTAGAGAAATATAAAACCAGAAAGCCACCATTTAGTTTTGTTTCCAGGAGCTTGTTTATTTATATATATTTTCCAGGAAATAAACTGTAAGTATCTTCATCTATGGTTACTAGAACCAAATGTAGTCTTTAATTAACTAAAGCAAAATAGTAAATTGAAGGGAAAAAAAAATCACTACTTTTCCTGGATATCAAAATACTCCTTCACAAAACAGTAAAATAACAACAAATAAAGTCTACCCAAGATCCCGTGTATTTACTTTGTATACTTGACACCATGTGTCTGCATCTAGGTTCCAATCTCATTTTCAGCCGCAGCTGTAATTAGAGCTGCAGTGGACTGTTTTATGATCTATAAAGACTAACAGTCTAATACAACCATTAGCAATTCAAATTTCTCTGCAGGTCATACCATAGCTTAATCACTGTGTATTTTAGGGCTTCAGATGGAGATCTTGAGTTTGAATGAATAGAAATGAAACCCAAGGGAACCAGGACAAAATAATTATTCATGTAATAAAACCAATCACTAGCACTAGGAAGCCTTTTAAAGTAAATAAATTTTTTTAAGCGCATGAATACTTACGAATGTTAAGTTTATGGTCTTTTACAATCATTTCATTTCATATCCTAAAATACTGTACATACATCTTAAAAGTTATTTTATCAGAAATTATGCTTTGGTTAATCAGTAAAAACATACCTAAAAGTAAGCTCTTTTCATCATGCATAATTGTTATTCAATGTTGCAATTTAACTCTTTCAGGACCCTAATGCGTAAATCAGAGCATCAGTACCTACCTAAACAACATCTATGCTCTTTCAGAATCTTAGATACTAAGCTTTGTACCATAAGAAACTTTGGGCAGTCTGCTCAATCATACGGACAGCTTCTCATAACAATCTTTTGAATGTTTAATATAAAATACACAGGTTTGCAAGTTTTACTGAAATATTGTGATCACATTTTTTTAAGCATTAAAATAACAGTATCTAAGTGGCAGGTCTAATAACTACCATAATAACAGCAGTGATGAACGTATATAATATTTTGAAATCTCTGCAACAACTCCGTAATGTTAAAGACTCTCTGGCTTTTACTGGCAATATCTCAAATACTGCTAATATTACTGTGGTTTGTTGCCACTATTCACAACTGAAGAAAATGTGGAATTTGTTAGAGGTTAGTGATGTCCCATCTAAGTTTATGGATCCCCTAAAATGTATCCAGAAAGTCTCAGGTTAAGAAATACCCTTCATTAGGGGAATCTGACAAGATCATTTTTTTCCTGACAAAATGATTTTCAAGATTTAGATGCAAAATAAGCTTTCTTGATTCACAAAATTTCTACGACATTTGACAAATGATTTCAAAAAGAGGAACAACAATAATGAGATCTGTCAACCATTCCAAATTACTTAAAGAGCAAAGAACTGGGTAGACTGTTCAGGTTCAAACCCTGTCTCCACCATTTATTTACTGTTAACATGGGCAAGTCATTTACTTTCTCTAAGCTTCAATCACACAATCTGGTAATTAGGAATAGCAAGTCTACTTCAGCAGCTGTGAGGATAAAAGGATATACTTATGCAAAAATCCCAGCAAAGTGCTTAGCAGAGTCAAGGCTCACTAAACATTAGTAAGACTTTATTTTTCAACAACATACTGGATTACTTGAAGGCAAGATGATATACATTGCAGTTATTCATAAATAACCAAAGTGGGGAGGGGACATCTAATTTAAACTATATATGCCCTAACTTTAGATATGAATCTTTGGGTAGTCTTTTGGTTTTAGGCACACTCTATAATGTAATTACAGAAACCGACATAGACTATTTTCAGATCATGAAGTGAACAGATCTCCTTGGTATGATGTTGACAAGAACATGACCTGAATCTGAGAGTAAATGATTTTGTATGTCCTAAGAACCAGACATTAAACAACAGCAAAATGGTTATGTAAGTTATGACCAATGGACTTAATACAATATAATGTAGCCAATAAACTGTTAACAAAAACATTAGCAACAACAGAAATGCACAATGATGTAATGTCAAATGGAGCAGCTGGACAAGCCTTCTTGGATAATACCCAACCCCGAGTTCTCTGACACTAATTCAGGTTTATATTATGTTCCATTCTGACCACAAAATTTTCTCTTTTAGGGATTTTTTTTCTGGTCCAAATTGCACTTAACAGCAAATCTCATTTACTACTAATCATTAATTTATCCCACTCATTTGACATTTCAAATGTCTCCCAAGCTCCTACCCCCTTATACCTCACTCTCTAAGCCCAACTATCTTTAAAAACTGTCATTGGGCTCCATGGAATTCCATTAAGAGTATGTGACCATGGAAAATTAAGTGGTGTTTTGTTTTTTCCCTACCGTTTTTATCATCCCATCAAGGTATTGACATGAAAAAAGATATCATTTGAAAAACAAAGATTCAGGTCATTAAAGATACTGCAAAATTATTCCTCAAACCATGACTAAGTAACAAGATCTGAGATTAATAGTAGTCTTTTTATCATCTATTGATAAAAGAAAACTTGGTTTTGGAGACATTACATTAGAACACATTATCTCTGAACAGCTGGGCTACAGAGAACTCAGATATAAGGTAGTAAATGGTGAAATATTTAGGTTCTAAATTTAAAATGACATTAACAACTGCTTAGAAATCAACACCGTAGCCAAACACCTGTCTCATTAGATAGGTAAGGCATTAAGATAGGAAAACCACACAATCACATTTTCCAATAAAACAGGATTTTGAGAAAATGCTTTTGCTAGTCATTGGAATTCTTATGCTGGTTCAAATCAGTGTGAAAAATCAGCTTTAGTAAAGGTCCTAACTGGAGTCTGGGTCCTTCAAGCTTCACAAAGGATAGAAGGGTCTTCAAATCAATTAATTCTATTGCAGAGATAGAAACATTCAATAAGTACTAGAGGGGAGAATCTGAATAAAAATGAACAGCCTTACTGATACACTTTAGTCTTTTTTTCAATTATTAAATTAAACTATCCCGTTTACAAGCTATGAATATTTACCTAACATATCCAGTATCTTTTACTAGCTTCAAATTTTTTTTCTTTTTAAATTCTGGTCTAGCTACAAAATTTATAAAGCCATTGGCAATGAGACATAAAGGAAGGTGAAAGTTTCTTTCAAGAGCTGTAGGCTGGTACACAAAATAGCATTTTCGCAGGAGTGGGTGCCAAATTTATGGGGAAATTATGATTTTAGGAAATCACATTGCAATAGGATAAACATGAAATAAACTCTTAGGATATCCATTTAATTAAGAAAATGAGTTCAGGTGGGATATCTAAAGCAGCATTTGGGAAGCCCTTGTTTCAGGATACCTGCAAATCTGCTTTGGCCTTGCATTAATGTACAGTACTGTACAGTAATGTAACCTCCCGTCCAAATGGGAACCGCTGATGCCTAGCTCCATACCCTGAAAGCACTGGGCCAAAGACTCATGTGATATTGATAATCCAATGACATGCTGAGTTGTACACTCACACAGCAAGGCAAAATAGTACAAATTTAATTGCTAAAATTTTTTTATTTTTAACTTTTTGGCTGTTTAGGTAATTCATTTCAAGGAACAATAACGGGCAAGAAATAGAGGGGCTTATTTATTTTGTGGATGTTAAATATATTTTCTTCCAATTAATAATATCTAATTTCTCATAAGTTAAGAAAAAAACTCACTGTAAATTTTAAAAATAAGAGAAAACTCAAATGACACTTCAAGATTCTCTAAGTTTCAAATTCTGTCAAAGATTATTTCTTGAAATTCCAATTAAAAAAACTTCATTAAAAAAGTACTTATATGTTCCACTATCACAGGTTATCTAGTCAAAATTGTGAAAAATAATCAAAAATGCTTCTTCATTTTCATTAAAGGCTCCATATAGCTCAGAAACTGGTAATCTGTTAATTTAGAACAGTCAATACTGGGGAAGGAGTTTATCAAACTCAAAGATAATTTTCAGTAAAAATAACACTATAAGGCTCAAAGTTCAAGTCAATAGGAATGATATCAGATTTAAACTACATTCATTGCCTACGAACTAGACAACCAGTGTATAACTATGTATTTTTAAAAAGATGACTGAGGATGGGGACAAGTGGGGAGGCAGACAGTGGCGACCTCTGGAAGATGGAATCTCTTCTCTCTGCTGGTCCTAGAAGAGAAAAGAGACACCAATAAGCATCAACACACTGTCCGAACTCCTCCCCACCCGAGACCCAGCAGTCCACAGGTGTTTCTCAACCTGACAGCCAACTTCACCTTCATATATGGTATTCAGTGCCAAGAGGATGTCAAAACCACCACCCTAACCTAACCTGATTAGGGCTGCCTTAAGAAAATAAAAAACTAGGGGTGCCTGGGTGGCTCAGTGGGTTAAGCATCTGACTTCAGCTCAGGTCAGGATCTCACGGTTCATGGGTTGGAGCCCCACATTGGCTGACAGCCAGCTCAGAGCCCGGAGCCTGTTTCAGATTCTGTATCTCCCTCTCTCTCTGACCCTCCCCTGTTCATGCTGTCTCTCTCTCTCTCTCTCTCAGAAGTAAATAAAACATTTAAAAAAAGAAAAAACTATCCAAAGTACTATTTATAACTATCATCTCTACCAAAGGGGGCTAAAGGCAGCTGGGCTGAAAGTATAAGGAAGTATTCCTTCTATTAAGAACAGCTTTCCAAATTATTGCACTCAACTATTTTAAATTATAAAGAGACCATTAAATATAATCTAAAAGATCTGAATGATCCCTTTGCTTGCACACATTTTCATGAAACAAGTGGCTATAAGGAAATATTTGGGTTGTAACTGTTGTGACTCTCAGTCAATGAACAGGGAGAGGATGGGGTGATGGGTCCTTTACATCAAGCTGACAAAGGGAAATTCATTGACTTCTACAATTTGGGAAAGATTATCCTCACTCTGCAAAGAAGCTCTAGAACAAATGAACCTCGAAAAATAATTTTATCTAAAGAGAGTGACTAGAGTACATAATACTTTGAATTCTGCAGTTCAAACAGAATTCTACAGAATCTGCTTTCCCTAGGTGGTACACTCGGTAATTCCAAGCCAACTGGCAAATTCTTTCAGGCAACATACAGCTTCCATAAACAGCACTCAGAATCATTTATTTTCTCACATCTTTGTGAAGAGCTAACCACTAGAAACACATCTAAAGTAAACCCAATATAAAATACTCTTTTTTATTTCAGTCACTCAAGACTAAGACAAACATATGTATAAAATGGTGAGTTAATCGATTAAAATGAAATAAGTTGTAGCTACGTTTGCACATTATTATTAGTTTCTTCCAAGTATTGTGCTGCTCACTGGGGATACAAAAAGATAAATAAGATACAATTTCTGAGCTCACAGAACTGCAGTGAACATGCATTACTGGAAGCCCTGAAAGTCTGAAAACTCAGCCTCTTCTGAACTCACTGGCTCTGGGTCAGGGGAATGTATTTTTAGATTCTTAAGTCTAAGTTTGCAACTGCAACAAGTAGATGACGGAAAAGCGAAGAGTCCGGGGATACCACTGCATAGAAGAGTTAAAACCATACCAAGTTTTTGTACATGCAGTGCACTAGCCGGCAACGGGGTCCAAAGAGATGCAATGATTCTAAGACTGGCTAACTTCAGTGTAAGATTGAAGAAGTTCGGGAAGCATCATACAGAAAAACGACTGAGAAATCAAGATGATGTTGGACTTTGTGAAATCACTACGAATTTTAGAGCTAAATAAGATCTCAGAATTCCCAATAACAAAGGAATTCAGAATCTCATACACTGGTAAACCACCTCAACAATGCCCACTCCTTTGTTTACAAAACACAACAATAACCAAAACAAAGCAACTCCTAGAAACGAGCCGACAACCTATTTTTAGGGCACCTTTCCAGAGGGCCTCAAACGTCTTCCTAAATCACTCCATTGTACCTGCTGCAAAGTAAGAATATTCCGGCGCCAGAGCCCAAGGCCGACCTTGACCAAGTTGCCCGACTTGAGGCCGGCGCGACCAGCCNGGCCGGCGCCAGCAGCGCACGCCCCGCAGCCCCTCCCGCAGCCCGAGGCTCCGAAGGCGCGGGCATCCACACTCGAACACAGCGAGCGTCCGCGGCGCTCGTACCTCACGCCGCTGCTCCGAAAACCCCGGAGCCCGCAACCGGCTGCTCGCGGCACCCCTAGGGGCAGCACGACGCACCCGCCGAGCGTCAACACGCGGCCCAGGCGACGACGGAGCAGGGAAAAGCCGCGGCCCGGCACCGCCATGGCCGCGAATCGCCGGCTTCCGGACGGAGACTCCTCCTCTCGCC
>NW_027527930.1:5862722-5862881 GCF_008692635.1 Crocuta crocuta | reverse complement strand
TCCGGGCGCCATGCGGGGGCGGGGCCCGGAGCCAAACTCCGGACTGGGGGCGGGGCCGAGACACTGGGAGGCGGGGCCAGGAACCAAGCTCTGAATGGGACGGGGTGAGACCGAAGACACTCCGGGACAGGCAGGGGCGGGGCCACAGCCCCAGCCACA
>NW_027527930.1:5821069-5861492 GCF_008692635.1 Crocuta crocuta | reverse complement strand
CGGGTTCCGGGCGCCATGCGGGGGCGGGGCCCGGAGCCAAACTCCGGACTGGGGGCGGGGCCGAGACACTGGGAGGCGGGGCCAGGAACCAAGCTCTGAATGGGACGGGGTGAGACCGAAGACACTCCGGGACAGGNTCTCCCCAGCCTGACACATCTTTGATCTTCCTATAGAGAGGAACAGGTAAGGCGTCTGAGCTAAGCAGTCCAAGCAGCACGCCTTCTTTTTCCCTAGCCAGAGTTCTGGGCGACCACCTCCGAAGCTATGTGATTTAAAGCCGGAAGGATGTTACTGTTTCTTTGTTTCCTACCCCCATAGTAGGATCTCGGGATACCTAGCAAGGAGATGGAGCCTGAAAAAAAAGATGTGAGTGTGTGGAGAGAGGAGGGAGACCTGGCTGAAAAAGGCCTAAACTTTATGATTTCTGCTATTCTGCCTTATCTCCATTTTTGGAAGGAAAAAATGACCAATGTCTATCATTTTCCAGAGTTTATGACCAGGTTAACATAGCCTGGGAACCTGTATTGTCCGGTGAATTGACAACTCATAAGAAAGCAAAATATCAACTACCTCTGGAAAAGTGAAAATCAGACATTCACTATGCTGGGATATGTTTAAAGGTAAACTGAAGCAGACTTTTAAAAACTAAGTTTTTTTTTTTACATTTTTAAAATTTATTTCTGAGAGAGAGAGACAGCCATGAGCAGGGGAGGGTCAGAGAGAGAGGGAGATACGGAATCTGAAACAGGCTCCAGGCTCTGAGCTGGCTGTCAGCACAGAGCCTCTGGGGGGTAACCCACGAACTGTGAGGCCATGACCTGAGCTGTAACCAAGAGTCGGATACCTAACCGACTGAGCCAACCAGGCACCCCTCTTTTCACTTCTTAGTGTAAGGAGGATATTTTTCATATGAGAGATTTGTTTCCTGCTTTTAAGGAGACAGAGGAGTGGCTGAATGTCTTGTATTAGTCAGTTACTTAAGTAAGTTTTATTTAATATGCCAAATTCTTCCCCAGGTTGCTGGATGGTGGCCTGGTCATCAGAAATGTAAGTCCTTTGAAAGTTAATCTAGATCATTGCTTGACAAGAGTGACCTACAATTTTTAGCTGTTTAACTGAGAAATACATATAGTAATGTTGATTTTTATGAATCTGAGACATCACAGAGGACATGAAATGTTTTTCAACATGATTAGAGGAATTGTTTGAGGAAGAGACTTTCCCCCAAAGCACTGAATATGAAAGATTGTGACCCTGTAATCAAAAACGATCAGACTTGGATTTTAAACTATAAATCAGATTTTCTTATATTTTACTTTTCTAAGCTCAGTTTAGCTGCAAGCACAAGCTTAATTCTGGCCACTACTTCAACAACTCTAATCATTGGGGAAATGTAAATCAAACCCACAATGACACAACAATCTCACACACATTAAGATGGCTGCTGTCAAAGAACAAAACAGAGCAGAATCAAAAAACAAGTGTTGGTGAGGATGTGAAGAAAGTGGAACCCTTTGGGGATTCTCTTGGTGGAACCGTGAAATGGTGCAGCCACTGGGGAAAACCAGTGATTTCCAGGGGTTAGGGGAGAGGGAAACAGGGAGTTGCTGTTTAATAGTTTCAACTTTGCAAGATGAAAAGAGTTCTAGAGAATGGTTACATAATAACGTGTTTGAACTTAACACTGCAGAACTATATACAGTAAAAGCCTTGCATAACTCGAGCATAATTGGTTCCCGAAACATGCTTATAATCCAAAACATTTGTATATCAAAGTGAATTTCCCCAAGGAAATAGTGAAAACTCAGATGATTCATTCCACAGCCCAAAAATATTCATATAAAAGTGATTACAATACTGTAATATAACATAAAATAATAAAGAAAATATGAAATATAAAGAAAAATAAATTAATCTGCACTTACCTTTGAAAACCTTCATGGCTGGTGTGAGGGAGACAAGAGAGGGTTATTGTGCAGAATGACTTTCACTATCACTAAAACACGGGATCACTGCTATCTCTTGGCTCAATGGAATCTATTTCTGCATGGGGGCCATATACTGTATTTAATGTAACTGGCAATAAGGCAGCAGAGGAAAAGGTCTCTATCTGCAGGCAGCCTGACCAAAATGAAGCAAAGCATTCCTAAGCTTACCCTTGTATGGAAAAGCAAGGACTGTCCATAGCTGCTTTGAAAAAATACACTAGTGCCGGTTGTGGGCGCTTTCCAACGTTCTCAAAAATCACTGATTTCTGCCAAACACCACAGCCTGAGACCGAGCCGCGAGCATGGGAGGACAATCACCCCCAATCCCGCATTGAGAGAGAGAAAGAGAGAGAGAGAGAGAGAGAGAAGAACCATTGTCTCAGTTGTGATCATGTGACATTTGGCATCATGTATGACTCGTATTGCCAGACATTGCTCATTATCAAGTTAACATTGATTAGAAATGTTTGCTCATCTTGGGGAACAGCCACAGAACAAGTTACTTGTAATCCAAGGTTTTACTGTACTTAAAAATGGTTAAGATGATAAATTTTATGTTATGTATATTTTACCACAATTTAAAATTCCTTTGATGTAAAAACTAGTGACAAATATTTTATTATTAACTTAGGAATTTTTCCTCCCATTGACAGTGAATAAGACTTACTGAGCCACATTCTTAGAAAGATTTTGAATTATCAGTCTTTTAAATTTGAGTCCGTTTAGTGAGCAACAAATAATATTCACAGAAGTCTTCATTTATATTTTCTTGACCATGAATGTGTGAAACATCTGTTTTTTAGCCATTTTAATTTTCTCTTTTTCAATGGGCTTGTTTATTTTTTGTTGATATAGGAATTATTTATATTTTCAATATAGTACTTTTCTGTCACCTTCATGTGTTGCAAGTAATCAGATTTATCAATCTGTTCTTTTGTGGTTGAAGTTTACTGTAATGTTTATGCAATCTCTCCATATTTTAAGATTGTAGAGATATCGTCTTATTAATTTACTCTAGAGCTTTCAAAGTTCTGACTTTCACATTTAAATCTCTAAGTATTACAATGTACACTGTGAGGTAGAGATAAAACTCCTGTTAAAAATGCACCAGAAGCACTCATTACTAATCCTTATCTGCAATTCCACCTCTTTCTCGGATGAGCTTTCTATATGAACATAGATCTGACCCTTCTAGCTGGCAGAATGATGTGGCAGAAATAAAGATTAGTGAACTTGAAGCAGTAGAAACTAACAAAGGTAAAGCATATTTTTTAAAAAGGCTAAAATATATAACAGTGCATCAGTGAGCCTTGGGACAACTTCAAGACACCAAATATAATATAACTGGAGTTCCCAAAAGAGAGAGGACAAAGACCAAAAATCTTTTTAAAGAAATCATGGAAAATATTTTCCAAATTTGGTGAAAAGTATAAATCTACAGAACTAAGAAACTCAGTAAAGCCAAAGCAGAGGAAACATGAAGAAAACTATACCAAATTATATCATCATTAAATTGCTCAAAACCAGTGACAAAGTGAAAAAAAAATTTTTTTAAGCTGCCAAGAGGAGAGAAAACATTTTAGTACGGAGGAATGTAGATAAGAACAGCAGGTTTCTCAATAGTTTAGCACAGTAGTACTATATGAAACAACATACACAAACCCAAGTTAGCAGTACGTCATATAAGAAGTTTTGAAATCAGTAAGTTTGAGACCTCCAACTTTGTTCTTTTTCTTTTTATCAAGATTATTTGGCTATTTAGGGTCCCTGGAGATTCTGTATGGATTTGGGTATGGGTTTTTCTATTTCTGCAAAAAAATACTTTAGGACTTTGATAGTCATTTCATTAAATCTGGTAATGTAAATCGCTTTTGTATATTGGCATCGTAGCAGTATTAAGTTTTCCAATCCATGAACTCAAAATGCCTTTCCATTGATTTATTTCTTTAATTTCTCTCAGAAACATTTTGTAGTTTTCAGTGCCCAAGTCCTCCTTGGTTGGATTTATTACTAGGTATTTTATGTGTTTCGATGCTATTGTAAATGGAATTATCTTCATCATTTCCCTTCTGGACTGGTCATTTTTAGCAACTATTTTTGCCATAATGAGTTTCTTTGTCTGGAAATCTCATGTCTTCTGTTAGTGTTCCTGAAACTGTAGAAGGCTAACTTAGTAGATTGTAAGTAAGGCAAAATTAACTCTCTCATAACCTCTCAACTTGTCATAATACAGAGAAAAAGAAGGGATATCACTATAGATGCTAATAACAGCTTTAATGCAGTATATTTGACTACCAAAATAAAATGACAAGTTTATTTAAAAACACAAATCATCTTAAACTGACCAAAAGGAAATTTAAAAATTTAATAACTCTATATAGATTTTAAAAAACAAATTAGTAATTAATAACTATCTGACAAAGAATCTTCAGGCTTAGTGGGTTTCACTGATGATTCCTCTCAAAAATTTAAGAAAACAATAATAGCGGGGCGCCCGGGTGGCTTAGTCGGTTAAGCGTCCGNGAAAGAAAACAATAATAGCAATCCTATGCAAATCTCTCAGAAAATAGAGAAAGGAAAACTTCCCAACTCATATGGCCACCATTGCCCTGATATCAAAACATTACAAGGAAAGCCAGCTACAGACCAATGTCTCTTGACAAAATAGTAACAAAAATATTCAAAACAATAGCAAATTTAATAGCAATATGTATAAAAGTCAATATATTATGATCAAGAGGTGTTTATTCAGGGAACGTAAGTCTGGTTCAACATTCAGTTAGTGTAATTCACCATAGCAACAGATTAAAGAAGATAAAATGAGATTTCAGTAGATGTAGAAAAAATATTTTACAGAATTAAACATTTATTCATGATAAAAGTAACTTTCAGAAAACTAGAAATAGAGGGATATTCTTCAAACTGATAAAGGATATCTATGAATAACCCACAGCTGATATTATACTTCATAATGAAAGATGCCTAAGATTAAGAATAAGACAAGGATATCTTTTCTCACCATTTCTATTCCGTATTGTACTGCTTTTCTGAGGTGATCGAAAGTGGTACAAAAGAAGTTTGGAGGGTGGTGGGTAGTCTGTATTTTGATCGTGGCATAGCACACAGTCTATACAATTGTGAAAACTCATCAAACTACACACTTAAAGGGACAACATTTTATTACATGTAAATTATACTGAATCAAAATTGATAAAACACAGGGCTTAAACATTTGTTGGTTTTCTTTAGATGTAATCCACATCCCTCTCTCACTAAGAAGCCTCTTTTCTAAGGATATGTATGTATCACTTTGATTTTCTATAAATAACTTGGGCTCTAGAGGGAACCCATATTTCATGAACTCAAAAGGTTGGCAATTATTTAAAAAGCACATCATCTATGGATAAAAATTCATAGAAAAGAATAATACAAATGAAAATTTTTCCTTAGCAGATTTTTGAACATTTAGAAATAAAACTTGTTAAAACCCTTTTTGGCCATAGTCATACAGAAGATAACATGTTACTTGGAAGCTTCTTTCATCAGTGTATTTAACTAGTGGACTCAATCTTGACTTTCATGTAGATGTTGTAGGTCATTTAGACATAACCTTGGTATTTTTTTTTAATAAAGGTTATATTTTTGGTTACAAAAGTTATACATGTTCATTACAGAACATGGGAATGTTACAGAAAAATTGAAAGAAGAGGAAGTGGAGAAGAATCAGTAGAAGCCACTGTTGTCATCATAATCATTGCCTGCAGATATGAATGCTGTCAACATTTGGGCATATTGCCCCAGAGGTTTCATTTATACATTATTTTTACTTGATTATAATCTCCATATAACAAAATGTTAGAATGTAACCACTATGATACCTAACCATGAAAATGAAGCATAAGTTAAATACTTTTTCATAATGTAGAATGTTCATAATTAATTATGTCCCTTTGAAGTGTTAATAGTACTCAACTAGTAAAGTTATAATAAAACGTTATTAATATTTAATAGTCACATTAAATTGTCCATATTTCTTTGGATGGTTCTCTTTTATGCAGGAAAATCTATCTGCTAGAGTCATTACAACTGGAAAGAGCTGGGCAATGGACGGCAGAATTTTTTTTCCTTATCCTAAATAATCCCCACTTAAGTCAGTAGAGGAAAAAAATGTAATCTATGAGCAGTAAAAAGTCTCAAATGAAAAGAACATTTTTTTTGAATTTTTTACATTTATTTATTTTTGAGAGACAAAGTAAGACGGAGCGTGAGTGGAGGAGGGGCAGAGAGAGAAGGAGACACAGAATCTGAAGCAGGCTCCAGGCTCTGAGCAAGCATTCAGCACAGAGCCCATTGTGGGTCTTGAACCCACGAACCATGAGATCATAACTTGAGCTGAAGTTAGACACTTAACCAACTGAGCCACCCAGGCTGAAAAGAACCACCCACCTGAAAAGAACATTTTTTTTTTAATTATTTACATGCTGGGCTTATGATATATCCCCAAGGAAAAAGAAACTACATACATTCCAACTCAGCTTTACCTTGTCATATAACAATAATGTATTCACGTTGAGGTAGAGGAGACAATGAAATGGTTGATAAACAGTAAGTTTTGAGCCTGGTTTGTGGAATTACCTGTACTTCTATTAAAATCCACTTGGCACAGATGAATTGTATGTAGATTTTAACTAATTGAAGGGATAAAGGGAAGAGAATTAATGTGAATGTTAACAATTATACTTAAATCGTATTTACTCATATTTATTGAAGACTTATTATATTCCTGGCACTGTAAGTATGTTATAACATGAATCACCTTTTCTTTGTTTAATCATTACAACAACTTTATAAAGATTTATGGGGAGTAACTACTTTCTCATTTTACTGAGACAGAATCTAAAAAAGCTCTTAGAAGTCAAATAACTTTTTCAAAGTCACAGAGCTAGTACATGCCAAAGTTGGGGTTTACACATAAGTCTGTCTGCCTATATAGTCCTATCCTTAACCCGCGCCCCTTATTTCCAGGAAGTTCACATATATGACCCTTTCAAAGCAAGACTTCTTTTTTCCACTTAAAGTACCTTATTACCATCATGATGTTGTTCAAAGAAACTTCAGCCTAAAGAATTAATTTAAAATAACTGATATTCAGCCCCTGAGAAGAATTCCAAAGGGCAATTTCATTCTTAATACAAACCACAAATGAGGTTCTTCGTTTAAATATACTATTTTATTAAATACCAAGGTAAGGAGTGGTTTGCTCTTGTACCTATGATTGTTATTTCATCCACTGGCTCCATTATATTCTTGTAGCTAACATTATATTCTGGTAGTAAACATTATTTGTATACACAAGTAATTGTATATCAGTTGGTTCTATGAGACACCTTTGGAGAAGGAAATGAAACCCTTTCTTAGCATCTAAAACTAGAAGAAAATAAACCACATCCCCATGATGCTCTTTATTGAAGGCCTTTAACTGATATGGTGTGAGAATGAGTAATTTTGGGAATCAGACCTGAAAGCATCTAAGAGTAAAGACAGTGATGCATTTACTTATGAATATATAAATACGATGATTTAAGATTTAATTAAATAACTATTCACATACTATGTGCCTATATCAATAACCTGGCAGTTGATTACATTGTCTGTGGTCATTGTTAAAAATGGATTAAACATCTATTCTAAATTTTTAAAACTTAAAAAAAATTAAGTTTATTCATTTATTTTTAGAGAGAGACAGAGATAGCAAGCAGGGGAGGGGCAGAGAGAGAGACAGAGAGAGAGAATCCCAAGCAGGCTCCACACTCTCAACGTGAAGCCCGATGTAGGGCTCAAATTCACAAAACCTTAAGATTGTGACCTGAGCTGAAACCAAGAGTCAGTTGCTTAACCTACTGAGCCACCCAGGCACCCTTAGATTTTTAAAATTTTTAGTAAAAGAGATCACACACTCACTGTTATGATGTCTAAAAAGATATTTTAAAATACTGAAAAAAATTAAGGAAAGAAGAAAAGTGAAATGAGAAATGAGTAGTGCATGGAATAAGATACAAGTATTTAATATAATGTTGATTACAAATACGTGAGAAGATATAGCTTAGTACTTGAGTCAGAAAGATTGCCATCTGAATGCCACAAATAGGCAACTACTAAGTCATTGCATGTGTTGAACCAGAAGGGTCTCACCCATATGGAGGACCTCCTTCCAGAAGTTGAGAAAAGGAGGTACTAAACTGAGTATGCTTGATTCATTCTTTCCATAGGACAAGTTATTTCTCCTCCCTACAGAATCATAAAATAGGGCAAGTAAAGACTAGGAATGTTATGCAACTTGAGCTAGTTCAATTTAAAAAGAACTGTGAGGGGTGGAAGGGTGTTCTCCCCGTAGATATTTCTAAAATATTAAAATGAACAACAGTAACAACCTGCATGTATAACAGGAGTCAAAATCAGCATGATGACTAATCATGAAACAATGGAAGAAATGGCCTGAAAGGCTGAAATTGAGACAAAGATGTCTATAGCACATAATTATATAACAGCACCAGACAATGCATTACACAAAGGAAAGAAATGAGATAGTAATTAGAGCAAAAGAAGCAAAAGACTAGGAGCCCATAATTGTGTCTGGATAAAAATTTTAAAATAAATAATGGTATATTCCAACAATAAAATACTATGTCTCACATCTCGCTACCTGCAGGGAAATATATGAAAATATTCACTGAAGTTGAACATTCACTGAAACTTATTTTTATACAAAGCAAAGTACAAAACAGTACACGTGGTTATCATGTGTACCATAAAAGAAGTGTGTGTGTGTGTGTGTGTCTACACCATGCACACATGCAAACTCATATGCTGGTATAGACTTTCTTTTCCAAGATACCGACACACAGAAATTTAGTAATCCTAATAGGTTCTGGGAAGAAGAAACAAAGATCTGTAGTAGGAGGAAGAGATTTGTTTTCTTTTCTTTCCTTTTCTTTTCCTTTGTTTATTTTTTTACTGTATAACCCTTTTTACCAGTTGAATTTTTATAATGTGTATGTAACATTTTTCTTTCAAGAAATAAGTGTAACCGGTTTACCTACTCAATGGTGTAAATTGTAGATTCTGAATGACTAACAAAATGTTAAGTGTTTACGGAATCATTATAAAGGAAGTTTGGAATTTAGATCTCTTTTTGTCAGAGGAGTACTAAATTTTGAAAGGTTCAGGGAAGACTGGGTCAGTTCTTGGGCCAACTAAATGTTTTGTGTATTTTGAGGCATATGGTGAGTGTAAATAATAAGAATTTTTATAGTGAATCAGATGAGTAAGCCACTTGTTATGGACTGAATTTTGTCCCCTCTAAAATGTATATGTTGAAATCCTGTCAGTACCTCAGAATGTAACCTTATTTGAAGATATGCTATTTCAAAAGGTAATTAAGTTAAAATGAGATCACCAGGGTGAGCCCTAATCTACTGTGACTAGTGGTCTCATAATAAGAGAAGATTAGGACATAGACACATTCAGAGGGAAGACCTTGTGAGCATACATGGAAAAGATGACCATCTGCAAGCCAAGGAGAAAGGCTTCAGAAGAAAGCCCTAAGGATACCTTCACCTTGGCCCTCTAGCCTCCAGAACTATGAGAAAAACAAATTTCTGTTGTTCAAGCCCCTCAGTCTGTGGTACTTTGTTATGGCAGCCTGAGCAAGCAAGTACTCAACCTTGGTTCAGTGATATTGGCTGCAGGTGATAAGCAGTCATTGAAGAACCTCAAGTAGAAGAAGCACCTTTCAAGATCTACTCTGGGGGCGCCTGGATGGCTCAGGGTGGCTTAGTCGTTTAAGCGTCTGACTTCAGCTTGGGTCATGAGCTCATGGTTCATGGGTTCAAGCCCCATGTCAGGCTCTGTGCAGACAGCTCAGAGCCTGGAGCCTGCTTCGGATTCTGTGTCTCCCTCTCTCTCTGCCTGTCCCCTGCTCGCTCTCTCGCTCGCTCTCTCTCAAAAACAAACATTTGAAAAAAAAGAAAGATCTATTCTATAGAACAATCACTTTGCAGTGAATAAGACTGGGGAGACTAGTTAGGAAGTTACATCAATGATCCAGTGAAAGCTGATGAGGGGCGTATTTAAGGCACTTTCACAGGGAAGGGAGAGGAGGAATTAAGGGTTATAGGATCCAGAGCCCAGGTGGATGCAAAGCAGAGAGAGAGGGCCAATCTGTGATGAAACTAAGGTCCCTGGCTTGGGCAGCTAAGTGAATTGTTAATAAAGCAAAACGGAGAAAGAGGAGCAGTGGGTTCCCCATCTGAACTTTGGGGAGGGCTAACTAAATTACAGCGGTTACATGTCAATACTGGCAGCGAGGAGAAAATACAGAAGATAGGCATCAATCCAGATTAAGATCAAAGCATTTGATGACCCAGTGAGGGAAGGCTCATAGAGCTGGCATGAAGTCGGAGTCAGGATGTCCTAGAGGGCCAGATGAATTACCATGTCATGCAGAAGAAATGCACCTCACCCAGAAACATACAGAGGGTCTCTTTGTGGAGGGAAGTCTCAGCATTCCACAGAGGCAGGTACAATCAGGGTGTAGCTGCCCTTGGTAACTGAAACAGAAATAATGAGAGAAAAAGGAGATAACAGTCTTGGCATCCATGCCTTGGTTCTGCCCTTAACAGGCTTGATAACCTTGGGCAACTCCGTTGACTTCCCTTTGCCTCATTTCCTCTCACTAGCAAATCAGGGTGAAAATGAAGTGAGTGTATTATGACACTTCATTAGCTAATGAATACTTAGAGGGCTCAGAATAAGCCTCCCAGAGGAGGTGATTTATAAACTAAGAGCTGAAGAGTAAGTAAAAAATGAACCAAATGGAAGGGATAGGAGGTGTGGAGATGAAAGATGTCCTAGTTAGAGGGAACAGTATCTGTAAGACCCCGAGCCCAAACAGAAAATGGTATTTTCAGAGGACCAAGAAGTGATATCACATGAGTATAGAGTTTCATCAGAACGAAGTAAGAAAACAGAAATTGCAAGCAGTTAAGTAATTTGTTCAAGTTCACATAGCAATAAGAATCTGATCTGTGAATGGAACATGCCTGTACCAGGACTTGCATTTAAACATTTTAATAACTATTATTAATCCTATACAAAGTCCCGGCAACACTATACAAAGAGGAGAAGCCCATTGCCAAGGGAAATACAGGCTTAATAATTATGTGTGTGTTTAGAAAGTTACAGAATGAATATTCTCTGTAAAGAAAGTTACAGAGTGAGCTTAAAGAGAAAGATCCACGTGAGAATGTTAGAACAAGTGTCATTAGGTATACAGAATCAGACCACGAAAGCAAGTAAGCTAAAATTAGAGACAGTCTACGAACACTTTTTCTACTCTAGTTCTCCAAAAAAATATAGAAACCATCTCAAAATAGATTTTGTGACTAACACAAGATTTTGATGATTGATTTTCTATTGTAAATAATTGCATTTATTTTACAAACAAAACAAAACCCAGATCCAGATCAATTCAGTTTTATAATGGACTTAGCAACTGGGTTAATTATTATATACTATCCAGTGACTGGATTGAACTGGTTTGTCTATGCGTTTTTCCTGGAGCATTGATTCACAGAAGATTATACACACTGATTATAAAATTATCTGTCCTCTGTGTTCTAATATTTTGCTATAAAGTGCTAAATTATGGAATTATTTTTTAATGTTTTTATTTTATTTCTGAGAGAGAGAGAGACAGCATGAGCAGGGGAGGGTCAGAGAGAGAGGGAGACACAGAATCTGAAACAGGCTCCAGGCTCTGAGCTGGCTGTCAGCACAGAGCCCGATGCGGGGCTTGAACCCACGAACCGTGAGATCATGACCTGAGCCGAAGTCAGACGCTTAACCAACTGAGCCACCCAGGAGCCCCAATTGTGGAATTATTTTTGTTTGTCCTGCCTATGATTTGTTGGGATTCCTGAACCTGATGCTTGTTGTCTGAGGACCATGGAGGTACATCCCTCAGATCTTCCTCCAATAGAAGGAAACTGCTGGAGGGGCCCAGGTGACGTCCCAGGGTGGCATCTGGTTTAACAATACACCATCCCCTGCACCTCCCAAATCCATACTTGCACTTCAACCCTTGTCTCAGGGTCTGCCCTCATAATCCCATTTCTACCCAATGATTTGTCAACTGTGCTTGAAGTTGGACTTCCAGCAACACTTCTTGAAGTTAAAAGATTTCCTCCAAAGGGGGAAAAAAGAAAGGCAATTTTGTTCAGACTTTCTCTTGGCTAAAATACCTTTGTTTTGGCCTGCATAAGATAATTTATGGCTGTTTTAATCACTTACATGGTTGGTGGGGTTATTTATAATACAACATGCCACATCCCATGAAAGGTATACTCACAGTTCATTCAAATCTATAGCAGAGCTTTTGTTTAAATATTACCTACTTGGTGGCTCAGTCAGGTGAGCATCTAACTCTTGATTTCAGCTCAGGTCATAATCTGAGGGTCATGAGATCAAGCCCCACGCTGGGCTCCACAATGAGCACTGAGCACAGAGCCTGTTAAAGATTCTCTCTCACTCTCTGCCCCTTTCCTTCTCTCCCTTCTTCCCCGCTTGCTCACACACTGTCTCTCTAAAAATAAATAAATAAGTTAATAAATAAATAAATATCAGCCCACTTAAGAAGAAAAACTTTTGTCTCAGGACACCTTGGCAAGCAGTGTAACTGTCCTCAATCTTTTTAATCATATATCCTCAGGAGTCAAGCACCTCTCAGTGCAGCTCTGAAAGGAGACTATTTGGATTACTAAAACTGAGAGCACTGTCTTTTAAAAAAAAATGGTTTATTTAAAATTCTAAAGTGATTTAATGTTATTTATTGTTTTTTAAAAATAACTATAAAATACATGAATTTCAAAACAAATTTGTTTTTTTTCTTTCTTTTTTTTAATATTTTTTATTTATTTCTGAGAGAGAGAGAGAGACAGCATGAGCAGGGGAGGGTCAGAGAGAGAGGGAGATACAGAATCTGAATCAGGCTCCAGGCTCTGAGCTGGTTGTCAGCACAGAGCCCGATGCAGGGCTCAAACCCAACAACAGCGAGATCATGACCTGAGCCGAAGTCGGATGCTTAACTGACTGAGCCACCCAGGTGCCCCAAAACAAATTTGTTTTGTCTCAAACATTACACCAAATTTGTCTCAGACGTTAGACCAACCATATATTTGGGATACGGTGTTCTGTCTGGACTACCACAATTTTCTACGATTTACTATGAATAATTATCAGTTAAAATGTAAGATAGAACCCTTTCAGCCATAAACCATGAGAAAGCACTTATTATTATGTATGTAATATGTGCATAATACATGTAATTCTATGCACAGAGTTCCACGTTAGGCTTGCTAATCTACACACAGATCTCGCAAGCTGCCACCCTAGAATATCCTTATTTGGTCTATTTTTGTTTGCTTGTGTGTTCTGCCTTCAGAATCTCACTAAGATCTCATTTACTGTTGAGTAGGGAAAGCCTATGTGGTCCAAATCACAAAGAAAGTGTTCTGTGTTCCTATTTAAGTTCCCACTTAAAGTAATGCTGAGGTCTCCACTGCTGTGCCCAGACCACACGGCTCCACCCACGTCTCCAGAGTCCTCAGAAGCTCATTAAGCTCAGACATGACCACCTCACAATAGTTTGAACTCAGAGTGGAAACTCTGGGATTTAAAAACAGTGTATTCAATAATCGCTTGTGGTCTAAAAAGAAATTCTTGGGGCACCTGGGTGGCTCAGTCAGTTAAGCGTCTGACTTCAGCTCAGGTCATGATCTCACAGTTCATGACTTTGAGACCCACATAGGGCTCTGTGCTGACAGCTCAGGGCCTGGAGCCTGCTTTGGATTCTGTGTCTCCCTCTCTCTCTGCTCCTCTCCCTCTCATGCTCTGTCTCTCTCTGCCTCTAAAAAATGGATAAATGTGAAATAAATAATAATAAAATAAAAAAGAAACTCTTAAGAAATTATTATTTGGGGCACCTGGGTGGCTCAGCAGGGCATCCTATTTCTGCTCAGGTCATGATCTTGTGGTTCGTGGATTCGGACCAGCATCAGGCTCTGTGCTGACAGCTTAGAGCCTGGAGCCTGCTTCTGATTCTGTCTCTTGTCTTTCTCTGACCCTCTCTGCCTCACACTCTTGTCTCTCTCTGTCTCTCAAAAAATGAAAACTAAACATTATGTTTATTTATAAATGTATATGTAACATTATATTCATATTTATTTTAAAAAAGAAATTATTAATAGCAAGTGACTTCCTTGACCTCAAAAAGCTATAAAACATCCATAATAAATATAATACTTAGTGGTGAAATGTTTAAGAAGTTTTTTAAAAACAAAACAAAAGTACTTGTTATCATCACTACTATACAAGCCTGTACTGAAAATTTTAACCAGTGTAGTAAGGCTAGGGAAAAAAAATACACATTTATAATAAATGGGGGGGAAACTGCCATTTGAAGCAGGTGACATAATTGTTTATGTGAAAGATGCAAAATAATTAAAAGGTACATAATTAGAAGACTGATGGGTATAAAAATATACACAAAAATCAAGAAATGCAATCTTATAGACCTACTTAAAATAAATAGCATCTGGATGCAAAAGTCTCTAGAAATAAGATTAACATGTAATGTTCAAGGTGAAAACTTTACATGTCACTTAAAGACTTCAGTTTATGGGGGCGCCTGGATGGCTTAGTCGGTTAAGCGTCCGACTTTCGCTTAGGTCATGATCTTGCGGTTCATGGGTTCGAGCCCCGCGTCGGGCTCTGTGCTGACTGCCAGCTCAGAGCTTGGAGCCTATTTCGGAGTCTGTGTCTCCCTCTCTCTCTGAACCTCCCCTGCTCACGCTGTCTCTCGCCCTGTCTCCTAGAAATAAATAAAAATATTTAAAAAAAAAAAAAAAAGACGTTTATGGTACGCCTGGGTGGCTCAGTCGGTTGAGTGTCAGACTCTTGATTTTGGCTCAGGTCATGATCTCATGGTTCCTGAGTTCGAGCCTTACATCAGGTTCTTCACTGTCAGTGCATCCGCACAGCTTGGGATTCTATCTCTCTCCCCTTCTCCCTCTCTTACTCTCTCTCCCTCCTCCCCTACTCATGTGCATGCTCTCACTCTCAAAATAAACTTTGAAAAATCAGACTTCAATTTTATGAACTCTGTCAAGTTCTCAAAATGGAAGATTTGCTATTTTAAGGATGCATGCTACCCCTACCCAAAATGATTTAAAAATTCAATGCCCTTTCACTCAAAATTCACATACTGACAAGCTGATTCTAAGGTATATATGAATAAATTAAGAAGGGCTAAGATGCTCCTAAAGAGGAGCAATCGTGTTAGGGAACTTGCCTTTCTACTTATCAAGAACTTATAATGCTATAGTAATTAAGCTGGTGTGGCACTGATATACGTATAAATAGACGGACAAAACGATAAGGAAAGAAATAGAGTCTAGAAACAAACCTGTATATGTTATCTTGATTTATGGCAGAGAATGGAAAATGATGAACTTTTTAAAAATGGTGCTGGCACAACTTGCTATTCATATGTGAAAGGTAAAAGTGAATTTCTACCTCACATTGTAGAAAAAACTCAATTCTCAGTTCTAAATGTAAAAGACTAATTATCCAATTTTTAGAAGGCAATACAGAATATTTTTATGATTTGAGGAGACTATACATAAAAAAAGTTATACTATAAAAAAGTTATTTTAAGGAACACCACAGATACAACTTTTTGCCACATATATAAATGACAAATGATTAGTATACAAAACATGTTTTTAACAGCTTTTATGAAATAACAAATAGCATAATAGTACAAATGGAAAAAAAATAAAAATTTCACATAAGGCCAAATACAAATGGCTCATAATCATGCACAAAGACATGCACTCTCATTTGTAATAAGGAAAAGGCATATTAAAACCACCTTAAGATACTATTGTATATTGTCAACAATTTTAAAAGTATGACAATTACAAGTGGTGGCCACTAGGGGGAGGAAGAGGAACATTCATAAATTGCTTGCGGGTGGAATAAATCAGTACAACCATTTGGAAAATAGCATTGTTTGATGAAGTTGAAGAGGTATATACCCTATGAGGGAGTAATTCCCCTCCTACATATATATTTCAGAGTTTCTTTTACACATGTGTAGCCAGAGCAGTCCAAATGTGTTGACCAGATAGATTAATGTTGGTGTTGTCATAAAATGGAATAGCAGTCATCTGTGAAAATGAATCAGCCTAGATAAACTCACAAATATATTTCTGAGAGAATTAATTCATATTTATACATCATCTCATTTACTCATAATCCAAAACCCAGCAAAACTAAAGAGGATTTTACTCATAGGCAGTAAACTTATAAAGAAAAATGATGAATGATTGAGACTGAGTTCAGGATGAGAGTTAAAGTGGGTGCAGGGTGAGTCAGGGCAGGGAAGGAGAAGGATGAGATTTGGGGAACATACTTAATGCTTCCAGTAACCTGGTGATGTTCCATTTCTTGGGCTTAGATATGACCATAGTTGTTCATTTTGCTACTGTTCCTAAAACTGTACATGTCTGTATGTATATAGACACACACTTAATAGTATACATACGCATACCTATATAATATTTTATAGTCTTTTATATTTTTATATTAAACACGTATACACATATCTTTACAAAATATGTTTTTATTATAATCTTTTATATCTACATTATGTTGTACAATTAAAAAAAAAAAAAAAACCTTTTTAAATCCGGTAAGTTATACTGCATCTTTTGAATGTTTTCTATTAAGGGACTTTCAAGTAATCTAGAATTATGTGTGTCTTTACTGCTGACCATGTATCTTCATTTATTGTGGATATTTTTCCATTTCAAACTTAAATCTACACACCCCAGTTCACACATTATTCATGTTCTCATGTCAGATATTTGGAGATTTTTTGGACAAGGTACATGGCAGTTCCAAGGATGGGACCTTGAAGGGGTGCCTGGGTGGCTCAGTGGGTTGAGTGTCCAACTTTGGGCCAGGTCATGATCTCATGGTTTGTTGGTTTGAGCCCTGCATTGGGCTCTTTGCTGACAGCTCAGAACCTGAAACCATCTTTGGATTTTGTGTTTCCCTCTCTCTCAGCCCCTCCCCACTCACACTCTGTCTCTCTCTCAAAAATAAATAAACATTTAAACATAAAAATAAAAATAAAAATAGTAATGGAACAGGACCTTGAAGACTGCACAGGTTTTTAATGCATAATGTCCAAAACCTTGGTTTCCTGTATTCTCAGGCTAGCATATTTTTATAAGCATTTCAGCTTTGAAAATTCCATTATGAGGCTCTTATTTTCTCCCCTAATGATTCCTACTTACATGATCTTTTTCCAGCTATAGCAAGAAGCTTCAGATATAAACTGAACATTCTGAATGAGTTTAGGAGAAATAAAAAGTAAACAGACATTAATATCTGAACGTACTAACATTCAACCATTGGCTTTCACAAGCATCACCTATGTAACATAAGTAGATCAAAACTCTGAGTGAAGATAAAGAAAGCCATGACTCCTAACCTTTAGGTTTTAATATTTTAATGTAAGGTAGCAGGCCACAATATTGGATTAACAATTCAACAACATTAATAACAAAATAATTAAGAAGAAATCACAAAAGACCGGTTATTTGCCAATATCATATAATAAACGCATTATTGAGCTACTCCTATGGAACTGTGTTATGCATTCTATAGTAAATGGGGTTTTTTTGGTGTTTTTTTCCTAAGGATCTGTTTTTTTTTAATGTTTATTTATTTATTTTTGAGAAAGAGAGACATGAGCAAGAGGCAGAGAAAGAGGGAGAGAGAGAGAAGGCCAAGCAGACTCAGTGCTGCCAGCACAGAGCCGGCCACGGGGCTTGAACTCACAAACCATGAGTTCATGACCTGAGCTCAACCAAGAGTCAGTCACTTAACAGACTGAGCTACCTAGGCCCCTCTGTTCCTAAACATCTTCAATGTTGAAAAGAAGAACAAATTCTTCTCTACCGTCAAGGTCTACCAGCTGGTCTAAGAGTTAAATCTACATGAGACAGATTAACAAGAGTAAAAACCCCAGAGTTTTATTAGGTGCACAGAGAGGTCCCATAATGAAATTGAGACCTAAAGAAATAGCCAACACAGGCAGTATTTATACTTTTTAGACAAAGATACAATAAATCTGTGAGGAGTTGACAGGACAAAGGAAACATAACTTCGGGGGTTTCAATTAGGAAGAAATTCTAAACACATTTTGGACTGGGGTAATAAATTAGTAAAAAAACTAACAAGAGTTGTTTATACAGCTTTCTTGCCCTTGAATTTCCCATCTCTAGTGATAAAGATATCTCTTCACTTCCTGATACAGGGAGGGTACCTTTCACATGAGAGAGTTATTCCTTGTTTTCAGAGTGGACAGAAAGTCCCATATCTGGTAATAAGGATGTCTCTTCATTTCCTGGTACCTTTCACATAGGAGGTTTATTCCCTGCTCCCAGGGTGGAAAGAGAGTCTGAGTGTCCTGTCATAGGCTGTCTCCTGAAGAACTTTTATTTAAAATAGTCAATATGCCAAAGGGGCAACCTGCCCTTGGCTCCTACAGTGTCATCAAGAAAACCTATACAAGCACTTCAAATGCTCTGCTTTGAACTGTGTCATCTATTTCACTTCTCAAAAATGATTATTTATTCTGACATAGGAAGCATATACTGTACTGATAGTAACAACCATCTGTTGAGTATTGTCTTATGCTCACACTGCCTACACAATTTTAGTGTATTGAATATGCAAGATCATTTTTATTTTACAGGTGGGGAAATTGAAATTCAGATGAGGTAAGTAATTCGGCAAGATGAGTTTTTTTTTCTTTCAAGTGTGTTTGGCCACAGCACCCCTAACTTTCCCTCTGTCCACGCTGCAGTGGCTCATGGTGAAGGATCTGAGGGGACTCTGCAGAAGCGAAGGGAAACTGTGGTTCCACCATGTGCTCACAGACAAGGCTAGAGTCAGGGTCAACCCACAGGCCTCTTTGATGGTCACGCGAGATGGACTATTATTCAAAAACCTTGGTTCTCTTCCTTGTTTTGTATTTAGATCGCTCTGTGGGAGACACGGAGTTGGGTGGTCTGTGCACTTGTATGTTTTGTGGCCCAAAGGGCATACTTCTCTGACCTCTAACTGGCTGCAAGTCCAAGTTCAATTGATCTGTTCATGACATCCCGGGCCGGCCTCACTTTCTTTTTAGAGGACTGCTAAAAGTAAAAGGCATAATCCCAGTCACCTGTTTCACCTGTTGCTATCACTAAAGGCAGAGGCTAAAACATTTCCACAGGGTTACCACACACACAGGTAGGAAGATAATGTTCGGGAGGTAGGCTGGTGAACTTTTGCCTCAGGCTCTGCTTTATGGAAAACTTAAGGTAAAATAGGACTCTCATCTTCTAATTTTTCCATCCCAGCAGAGAAAACATTGCTGTGTATTGGTATTGCAGAACCTCCACCTCTCATATCCCTCACAGAGGGTTTCTGGAAGTCTCTAGAGATGTCTCATAAGAACACTCAAATAAGTAATCCTATTCACAGAGTGGGATCCTTTTCTTCTGCCTCTGGCTTCCTTGCCTGGGGGACTGCTGCCTTCCCTGCTTCCTGATGGCTTCTCAAAGTCAATGGCCACACTGTGTCTCACTGTTCTAAGACTGACCTGAAGAAAGAACATTTTTCCTGCCCTCATGAACCTGTGACCCTCCTCTCAAATACTCTCTCCTCCACATTCTATCTTCATGTTCCCAATGGAAGGCTGTCTTGTACTCCAAAGTCTCAACTTCATGTGGACAACTGAATGTGATACCCTCTCTACCATCTCTGTTTGCTCTAGGAATGCATTCATAGCCACGAGAGTGCCAACGGAGAAAAGGAGGCGAAACCGAAAAAAAAAACCAAGGCCTTTATCTGGAGTCTCATAATTGCAATTCCGGGAGCAGATTCCAGTGTAACCAGAAACGTGTTGCACCTGAGCGGAGAGAGCAAAGAGTTTTTAAGAGAGAAAGGAAGAAGGGTGGGGTGAGGTCCAACTGTTTACATTTTGACTGACTCAATATTTCCGTGTGGTCTAATGAGACCATGTAGCAGGATCCTCACAGAGAGAGTCGTGACACAGAGGCTTTTCTTTCCAGGAAGCAACTTTATTCTGGCCGGCATTGCTCTGTTGGGTTTGTACCCAAAGAACTGAGCCCCAAACACCACGTGGAGTGGCTTTTTATGTATTTTTTACTTCTGTGTCTCCCATAGATGGTAACACACAAACATGCAGTCTGATTAACGTGGTCTCATGTTACACGGTTGTGAGGGATATTGTCATCTACGTGAACAGCAAGGGTGCCTTGTTCTTTTTTTTTTTTTTCATTCCTTGGGGGGGGGACCCTACCACATTCCCCCCTTTGATGCTCGGACCCCTCTGTTTGGGGTCAAAGAGCATCATCTTGGTTTAGAGGTGTATATTTTTATAACATCATTACATAAGTGGACTTCTCTTTTTTTTAATTATGGCCTCAATGAGACTGGAGGCAGACCATACAACCAAGGGAGCTAAACAGGGTAAAATTAAGCGCCCTCCTAAAGCGAGGAGGGCAATTCCCATGAGGCTTTTGAATCCCTCAAGAGTTGAGAAACATCCTCCAAATTACTTTCCGGGGTTCCAACCGTTCCAGGTCTGGACTGGGACATGAGTAGCCTTTCTCATTTGATCTGTGATCTCCTCTAGGACTTTTCCCTCATCATCTATCTGTAGGCAGCAGTTGTTCAGGTTAAATTTTTCATAAACACCTCTCTCAGAAGCAAGCATGTAATCTAAGGCCAGGCCATTTTGGTAGATGGCATTGTACATTTTGGTTGGTTGCTTGGCTAGTAAGTTAAGAGCTCTGGCAGTTTCTTTGGTTATAATTTTTACAACTGCTTGTCGTCTGATTATGTGGTATAGCATGTAAATGGGAGTGTAACAGCCCCAATACCCATCCTCTGCCCAGGTGGCAGGGATTATATGCTCAGAAGGCCATTTATTATCTTTTTAATTGTTAATTTGTAAGGCATGCTGCTTTTTTGGAGTCTCCTTGTCCCCATACACTGGAACTCTCAAATTTTTTTCTCTGGTAAGTGGGAGCCGGAAGAAAGACAGACAAATAGCTTCCAGCACATCTGGCCCTAACCAGACTGAGGGAAGTACAATAGAGACTGTCCTTTCACATCTCTAGTATAGTCCACCTGGGACCTGCTATTTTATGGCTGTGTTGATATTGTCTCAGACCTCTCTGAGATGAGAGAAGTTAGACAAGAGGTGGGGATCTGGCTCAAGGTGATCTGGGGTGCCCCATCATTGGGTTTTCTGAGCAGCTGAGTTATAAAATCTTTGGTCTAGGCATGTTAAGTTTCTAACAGAGATGACGATGGTGAACTTTTCCCCCACTAGGCAAGACAGTTTTCTCCAATACTGGAGCGTTTGAGAAGCCAAACCCCAATAATAGGACTGGGGTATTTTGTTTTACTATAAGGTTTGTGGGGATCTAGCTTTTTAGTCTCTTATGGCCATTGTTTGCCCATGTTGGTACAATGCCCACGTAAATATGTTTTAGCCACGTGGGTATCCATTTTCGGCATACAATGGGATAAGCTTAGTAAAATGGCTCCCATGTATCTTAGTAAAAGGCCTTTATATATATATCATCCATCCCTCACATGGCAGAGGCATCCATTCCTCTGCTAAACAAGAACAACACAAATGCAGAGGACTTGGAGGCTGGCATTAAGGGTATTGCCATCATTTTCCCAGCCTTTGGATCAAAGGAAGAGGAATTTTCATCTTAATCCTGTGTACTTTTAAAATCCATGTATTTTAACCTTAGTCCCTCCTGACCACATATAAAATTTCTTTTTAAGGATTCTCCTTCACAAACCTTGTACAACTTTTTTTTTTACATTCAGATTTTGTCCCAAGTCATTTTTCTCCAAATAACCAGTCTCATTTAGGACAAAATCACCTTCTTTTACCTTTAACAAAAATATATTTCCATTCGTATATCTTTTTTACATACCTCCTACTTTTCTACATACAAAGTTGCTTTCCTTATTTCCAATAGTCTTAAATACACTTAGCAGAATTTTAACTGCTAGAAACCTTAGCCTCCAGTGAAAACTAAGTAGTAACCAATTGTGAATTCTATGTAATATTTGAATTTTTTTAGATGGCAAACTTATGAATCCATTAAGCACAAAGCATGTTTTTTAACAGTTTCAAATCTCCTTAGGTTTGTTTGTTTTTTTATGCAACAAGTCAAAAGCACAAACCTACAGCTAGTAATTAGTGCTTTCGCTTCTTACCTTGTTAGATAGCCAATGAATTCAACCTCAATTTATCATGCAAGCAAAACTTTAACATATTAGGTTACCAAGGACTTTGAAAGCTATCTTAACAATTACCCATGAAAACTATGAGACAGCAAAATCAACCATCACTTTAAGTCATCCTTTTGTTAACAAATTGTAACAGTGATAACATGAGCTTATCTGACCTTCAGCAAATCTAGGTAGAATAAAAGTTTGTTTCTGGTTTTTTTTTATGTTGACAAACACCATCTATCTCAAACCAACGAACTTAAATTAGCTTAAACACTGAATATGTTTTCCTTGAGTTCATGGAAGACAATTTGTTCCCCATGGTTAAGTTTTACCTGGATGGTTGGTGGGGAAGTCTGACTTCCGTGGTCTTTGCGCCTCGACATCTAGGGTGGGAGCAGGAGCTGATGGTGCCTGAGGCATTGAGGAGCCAGTAATGCAGACTGCACCCTAGATGGTGCAGAAGCAGGAGGGTGGAAGGGAGGGCAGAAGACACAGGTGCCAGCTGGAGGCAGAGAAAGAGAATTCCCAGTTTTAAATCTTGTCAGCTCAGACAGAGGAGCAGACTTCAGGTTTCTTTTGTTTTGTTTTCTACCAGCGGAATTAGGCAGTCCATGTCAGCCGGAGAAAACAGAGAACTTCCCTGAAACAAAAGGAGTTTCAGCAGCTGCTTGGGAATATTCCTTAAAGTCCCCATTCTGAGGCAGAATAAGCAGACACAGCCAGCTTTAATTATCACAGTCATTGACCCAGAAAATGAACGAGAGACACTTCCCCACACACTGTCACATGGTGACTCCAACCTGCCGCCCAGTGCCAAGCACCCAACACCTTAGAGTTGCAGCTTCGTTCTTCTTCCCTTGTGGAATTATTAGTGCAACTCTGGGAGGTAATCAGGCTCCCCTTCTGCCTCTTAGGGGCAGGTCTACCCAAATGAACCAGTGTTCTTATCAGTCTGACAGGTGCTCCCTGAGCTGGTTCCTGGGCCCCATGGGTTCCGTTAGTGTACATGGGGCCTCGCCCCTGCACGTCAGGAGGGCTAGTCTCCTGCAGATCAGCAGTCTGCTGGCACCAGGTGAGCTGCCTCTCCCGACGCCCTGAGGTTCTATCCCCAGTGGCAAAGGAGGTGGAAACACACTGTCTCTGAATCCTGGATGAAAACCCCCAACTAATGTAGCAGAATTCTCACAGAGAGAGAGTCCTGACACCCAGGCTTTCCTTTCCATGAAGCAACTTTATTACAGCCAGCATCGCTCCATTGGGTTTGTGCCCCAAGAACTGAGCCTCGAACACCACATGGTGTGGGGTTTTTAAATGTATTTTGTGCTTCTTTGTCTCCCATAGATGGTAACACACAAACATGCAGTCTGATTAAGTGGTCTCATGTGACAAGGTCATGAGGGATGCTGTCACATATGGGAATAACAAGGTTGTCTTGAGATGTTCTTTTTTATTTTCTTTCCTTAGGGAGGAGACCCTACCACAGCCACACTTAGAATGCCCTAATTACTCTGCTGGCAGAAAGTCCATACGGGCAGTTTTATGGTCTGGCCGCCAACTGCTCTGTTGGTTTTACGAGCAACTGCTTGCAAAACAATCATCCCAACTGGCCCAGTTTAAAAGTTAATTTTGTCCAGTAGCAGTTCATTAGAAAGGAAAAGGAAGCTTTGAAATGGAGTTGCTCATGTCCAGAAATTTTATACAATCTCACAACAGCAAGCCAGAGGATCACTGGTTAATGCAGACCCAGAACATTTACAGTAATTACATTTATTGAACATTGGCCAGTGTTGATGCCATTTTGGTTCCTCCCACAATCTCCAACTCCCCTTCTATAATATGCACATTTTGTTAGCTTTATGAAAAGTGCTTTGAACACTGGAATTCAAGTCTCCCATGGAAGGCTGAAAAATCATTCTCCAAGGATACCATATCCTTTTTTTCAAAAATTCAGGAGCCACTGTCATCTTGCTGAGGTTGGAAGTGTTAGGATTTGGAGCCGACGGCAGAGAAAGAATTCTTGAGAAAGAATTCTTGAGATGTCTGGTGCAAAAGGTGGTTTAATTAATGTATGGGACATGACAGAGGGCAGACAGAGCTGTACTGAGATTGTGAAGGGTGATTGATTTTATATTTGGGAGTCTTCTTTAGCCTACGAAAGTCCTTTGTGGAATCTTTCCCCGCAAAGGACTTTCATAGGCTAAAGACTGTCAGTATCCCTGAGGCCTGACTATAGTCAAGCTAAGATTGTTTTTCCCTCTAGTAAAGCATTAAGGTTAAGACAGTTGGGACTCCCTGAGAAGTCATACTCCCGCCTGCCTCAAGTATCTGTCAATGGGCTGTGGGTTGTAAGGAAATTTAAGTTTATCTACATTTCTTTCTGCCTTTGTTTCCCACATCCATCTCTTACGCACTGCGTAGCTCTTTACTCAAATTATCAATGCCCAATTCTCGTAACAGCTACAAAAAGGAGATTCTATTATCATACCCCTTTTATGAAAGGAGTAATGAAGTTTAGATTAATTAAGAAATTTCACCTCAAACCACAAAGAAGACATTAGAACTGGAAAGCTACAGCCAGAACAGTCTAATTCTTCATAGCCTGTGTTCTTTTTTTTTTTTTTAAGGTTTTATTTTCAAGAAATCTCTACACCCAGCGTGGGCCTTGAACTCACAACCCTGAGATCAAGAGTTGCACACTCCACTGACTGAGCCAGCCAGGTGCCCTTTCATAGTCTGTGGTATTAATCAACATATGAACTAACTGCCCCTCCTTTATCCTTCTTTTCATTCACCAAGTTAACAAGGCCTATGTTGAGTTTTTAATATTGATATTTAAAATTTTTTTATCCCGAATGTACACAGAGTGGTTCCCGATCAGACAGGTTTCTTATTAATTAATTACCTCCCAGTGAATAAATGTCACTTTCTGCTTGCCTCAGGCCTCACTTTTGGGGTGATGTGATGAAAACCAGGCCAGTTGTCCTATCCTGGTAGCTCGACACCTGATAGGCCAAGGGAAGGGAGTGATGGTGGGAGGGGACATACAATTGTCCCTGCTTATAGAGGGGAAGGAGGACTTTGTCCCATTACCCTCCTGATAGGGTCTCCTTGGAAACACAATAGGCTTAAATCCTAAGTATAACCCTGTTATATAAGTAAATCTTTCCAAGAACCAGACTGCCTCTATTTCTCAACTATTAAGAGCTATGGGCATCTCTAAATTCTGTGGCTTTATCTCTTTTGACATGTAAATACCTATTCCGGTCTCCCCAGAACCCGGAGGCTTAGCCTGGCACCTAGTCCTGGATGTAACCATTGAGTCATCTTTCAGGAAATTAGAAAAACTGTGTTATCTGTTAGGATCAGAGCCATTAACTAGACAAATGACAGATTTAATACTCATGGTATGTGACAAGGCTAGGACTTTTACAAAAACACTGAGAAACCCTAAGAAGTTTTATTTCCCACAGCCTACAATATATTGCCCTTGACTCAGGGTTAAGGAAGGAGACCGTGCTGACATTTATAGAGCTTCCAGAATTGTTTGCATTTGTTTACCTCTCTACAACTTAAAAACTGTTCCCTCCTACCACATTCATTCTGAGCAGTACCACTGGAGTAACTAAGAGACTATTCTACTTAATTTTCAGGGCAGGACACAGAGGCTCAGAGTAGCTGTTACCCAGCTGCTTAAGACATGTGTGAACCTATGCCCACCCTGTTCCTCCTGCTGAAGGCTATAAACATGCCCAGGAAGAGGTCCTCAGTCAGAGATAGGCACAAACCTTCCCGGGCCTTCCCCTCCAGGACACAAAGTCTCCTCCCTTTTAGATTTGCCAGGTGGCCCAAATCTTTCCGTATTGTGAGAGAACAGCCTTTGTTTCTATTGTTAGAAGATGGATGTATTCCTGTTGTCTTGGCACCATTTAAATTCAAATTTACAGGTTGAGAAACTGTTTCAACCATCACCAGACTCTTGAAGCCACTGGAGCATCATTAAGTTGGGCGATTGTTTCTCTCCATGAAGACTGTCACATAAAAGACCTTCTCATTTTGACCTTTAGACAGATGAAAACTCAGCCAGCTCTTTTCCTGCCTCCCCACTCCACATTATACAAATTGATGGAGTTCTAAGGAAGAGTGCAATTTACAATTTAGCTCCCAGCTTCATGGAGAGAAAAGAATGCAGAATTGAAAAACCATTTAACAAGATCATTCAAATGAGAATGCTTTTGAAAATATGGGTAAATATTTTGTATGTGTAAATATGTGAAAGTATGTGTAAAAATTTTAAAGAGCTAGAACTGAAGAACGGTTGGTTATGCTGAAACAAAATGAATATTTTATGTAAAACAGATTCTCAAGGTATGGGGGGAGGCTGCAAGGACTTTGAAAAAGCATCAAATATGCCTTCATGAATAGGAGTGGAATTAAGGAGTGCCCACTAGCGGCCTTCTCTATGTGGGTGTGACCTATACTCCGTTATAAATTTCCAACGCTTGGGTGTTCATGAGGAACCACAGGTCAAGAAGGAAAAAAACAAACTTAAGCAAGAAACTTTTGTAAAAAGCTTTATTTTCATGCTATTTGTTACAAATACATCAATAAATATTGAAACTTCTGTGTTCCAAGACATAGAGAAACACTGCATAATTAACAGTAAACAAGGCATTATGCCTTACAAGGAAGACATAAAATGTCCAAGGGATGTTTAAACCATTGTCGAGTTTTTACAGCTTCAACACTGGAAGTGTTGACCACACACAACTGTGAAACTCTCTCAATAAATAACAATTCACATTCTTCTCAACAGTAGAAAAATAAATGTGCACATACATTCCACGCCCTTAACAGGTGTGACCTGTGTGCTTGGATCCCACACTATTTCTCTCCAGCCTTTATCATAGGGAATGATAGGGCATGGCTTCCCCTCCCCCTCCCCCCCCAGACATAATAGTTTAATGAGTGAAGAACATTTAAGACNCACATTCTTCTCAACAGTAGAAAAATAAATGTGCACATACATTCCACGCCCTTAACAGGTGTGACCTGTGTGCTTGGATCCCACACTATTTCTCTCCAGCCTTTATCATAGGGAATGATAGGGCATGGCTTCCCCTCCCCCCCCCAGACATAATAGTTTAATGAGTGAAGAACATTTAAGATCATCATCTACAAATTAAATAGAACTGAACCAACTTTGATTTAACATAAAAATGACCTTTCAGAATCACAGTACAGCAAATCACCAACTTCATCTTTAAATATTAGCTAGAACATTACTATGCTAGCTTTGAAAAATAAATAAATAAATACATAAATACATATGTTACAAATAGAAGAATACTCATACGAAATAGTCAAATAGATTAAACACAGTCCAGATGGACCCAGGAGGCTTTTGTTTCTTTTCTCTCTCTCCCATTCCACGGAGGCTGCCACAGTAAGCCATGAACTTCTGCCTTCCCTCTCTTGCTCAGTTGGTGCTGCCCCTGCGAAGAAAAAATGGTTGCCGTTAACAGGATGCGATAAATTGACTGCAGAGCCCTGTGTCATGTGGTTACCATCTACACCACTGCCTTACGTGGCAGAAAAAGGCCAGGCTCCTGGATGCTGTTTAGGAATAAGGTGTTGTCTGCGATCACAGTTGTATTATTAGCTTCAAAAAGCTAGAATTTATGTAATGTCACAATGGACTAAAAAAGTACATCCAGGACTTTATTTAAGCCTCCTAGCAGACGTCTTGAAGTAGCTATTTTTATTTCTCCTATAGTATTGTGACTTAAAGAGATTAAATCCTTGCCCTGGGGATACAGTAATAATCAAAGGTGGAGGCTAGGTGACAAGGTAGGGCAGGAATTCACTGCAAAGTGCTTGCTCTTCACCACCAAGCTTCAGAGAGGCCCATGTTGCCCAAAACCAAGGGGTCCACTTTTCAGGACCGAAGCTCACCCGGGATGGAGGTAAAGACGGGGTGCTCCCCAATGGGTGGGAGGCATTTTAACATCACTGGCCAACTCTAGGTCATCTTTTAGGAACACACATTTGCCAGCACTCGATTGTATGGGGAGAGAGGGCGCTGGAAATACCCTGGCATAGGAGCTTAATGACCTTAGTAACAAGTTTAACNTTATCCCGGGTCCGCGCGGGGAAGGGCGCCGCCGGGGGGCAGGGAATTTCCCGGCGCCCCAGGTCGTTCCCGCGTCGGGAAGGATCGCGCGGCCCCGCCCCCGGGTGGAGGGGGACCACGTGCCAGCTTCCCGCGTGTCCGGGCGACTCGGGCGTGTTCCCTTTCTTCCCCAATCCCCAAAGGGGATGTGAGTGGCCTTACTTGAGTCTGTGCCACTTACGCCAGGCAGGCTTCTTAACGACTGTTACCCGAGTGGGGAAATAACCCCAGGAGAAGGGGTGACATGATTTTCTATTTTTTACTTAACACATAAATGTCTTTTGGTTGGATGATTTTATTTACGTCTGCACAGACTGTTAAAATACGTTTGTCATCTCACAGAAGACATATGAACGTTCGCCTGTCCCTAGTGTTTTACAGTCACAAACAAATCATACTTTGTGTCATATCCTGAAGGGGTGAAAGGATGTGAGGATGACCGGTGTCAAATTAGTGTTAATTTAGTGTTTAATTAAGGACAGAATGTCTTAACCCTACATATTTTCCTTCCTCTGTGCAATTCTGGAACTTCCAGAGTTGGAATAAATCCACGAACACCATTTTTTTGGTATAGAGGGCGTGGATTAATCCGCGAAGTATGACGCTGGTCATACTGCTATCAGAGCTGTTGGGGGGAGGGAAGGCTGCGTTGGGCTCATGGGCTCCACAGTCTAGTTTCGACCAAGCACAAACGGGTCAGAGGGACCAGGCGCTGATGCCTAGTGGGAGTAGCACCCTTCGTTCATCTAAACAGCAAAATGAGGTGTTCCTGTGAAATATTTCAGTGCTAGATCACCACTCTAAGCGCACTTCCTTGTTTCATGTTCACAAATCTCATTTCATGTCCCTGTTGTGTGGACTTAACTGCCTCCGGCGATTTGATATCCTCTCTAGAACAATAACTGCAGTTCTATTTTAGTTTTTACTCATTTCTAGTAAGACCTTTCAAGCTGTGAATTCGGCTGTGTCGTTCAGCAGTTAATTTTTCACCCCCGTTTTTTGGCTTTTGTTGTTGGATTACATGTAGCTTTCAGATGACTTAGGTGTGATTCTAGGTGCAGGTCTGTGAGGAGAGTGGGGTTACCCAGTGGATGGGTGTGGAAGGGAAGCTGGAGGAGGGAGGAGATGCCATAGAGCTGTATAGCGGCGGTTTCAGTTCTTGGCAGTGCAGGCATCAGACATTTAACCCGCCTTTGCCTTCGTTTCTCACCTGTAAAATGGACATTAAAGGCAGCATCTGCTTCAGCCGATTGTTATGATAAATAAATGTGTGAAATGTATGTACTTATAAAGCGCCAGTACATACAATACATATGCTATAAATCACTTTTAAATAAATAAAATAGAAATTGCTATTTCCACACTACTAAGCTGAAACTCACCTGGGGATAAAATCCCTGTACAACGAGAATTAAAAAAAAAAAATTAAAAACAGAAAAACACCTCCTTCAACCAACATAAAAGTTTTGTACTATATTTTTTAGAGAAAACTCAGAATGAATTTTTTGTTGTCTAGTTTAATTGATCAGTAATTTTATAATTCTAATTGCAGTAATCTCAACTACAAAATGCAAATAAAACTAAATATGTTCTATCTTATTAGAAAGGATTATGGGGGTGCCTGGGTGGCTCAGTAGGTTAAACATCTGACTCCAGTTGAAATTCTGCTCAGGTCATGATCTCACAGTTGGTGAGTTTGAGTCCCGTGTCAGGGTCTGTGCTGATAGCTCGGAGCCTGGAACCTGCTTTGGATTCTGTGTCTCCCTCTCTCTCTGCCCTGACCCTGCTCATGCTTTGTCTCTCTCCCTCTCGAAAATAAATAAACATTTTAAAAAGTTAAAAGAAGAAAATATTATGAATTACTAAATTATAAATAATGATTTGTCTTTACATTTTAGTATCATTAGTACATCCCTTTAAGTGGGAGAGAAATCTAAATTTTTTAAAAAAGAAGTAGGAAATGAAAGTTGACCTAAAGTTTATAAACTATGAGTAATTTGCCAATAATTGAGAATTTGTGTAGATACTACTGTTTTTATCCTTATTTTTCTGTGAGTCTTAATTGAAAATACTATGCATTTTCTTTCTTTCTTTCTTCTTTTAGATAATTAGCAGCTCAGAATTTTAATAGCTGAAGAGATTGCTAAGATGTTTTGACTTTTGTCCAAGGAATAATCTGTAGCAGATCTTTCCATTATGCTTCAATATCTCTAGTAACTTACATATGTTTATGTGCTTATAAGATGCTAAGTCAACATAAAGTATTGGAGTACATACACTTTAATAGTCAATGTTCTCAATCTTTTGCATATAGAAAACCCACTAAATCTTCTCAACTGCCCTGCATAATACTTACCAGCTTTATATCCACAGCTTTTCTCCCCAAGGAAACAAACATGTAGGGAATTTAGGTGGTTTGCAAAGGTCTCACAGTTAAGAAAATTCACAATTTGAGCTCCAGCCAGTGCTGCTTTAAACCACTGCATGTTAAGGGGAAAAACCCTTTTTCTAACATAAATAACAGATAATTCAGGAGAGCAGGTTTGTTTTTGTTTTGGTTTGTTTAAATATATTTGTTATTCTCATGGTTAAATAGTTCAATGTCACATTTCCTAAAGCTTAAAAATAGCAAACTGCTCAAAGTCTCCAGGGTTTGATTTCCCTGACAGCAAGAAGTTTCTTGTGTGGAATGAAGAGGATACACTTAAATTCAATTAAGTCTACATTTATCTCTCTATCTGATTTTCTTCATCAATGGATTTATGCCTCCAAAATCCGGTCAGTGGGTTGAATACTCTACACTGAGATTTTCCCAGAAGGGGACTGGACATCTTAGTTGTTATTTGCTGAAATAAGGATCTTAGTTTTCTGCCTGACCCAGTTTGCGTACTTTATCATATTTTAATAATAGAAATATTTTGCCTTCAGCATTAGCAGGAAACTACCCAGAACTTTACTCTCTTTATCATTAAAAAAAAAAAGAAAAATATTGTCCTAATGTTTTCCAGATCCAATCCAAAGTATTGGCATATACAAATACTCAGGATGAATGAATAGGGCATCAAAAAATTTTATAGTAATAGCCAAAGGGATGAAACATTTCAAGAAGCTGGCTCATAGTCATATAATTATCTATAATTTTATGTCTAAGACTTGCTTGATAATCATTAGCTGCTAACAAAATAAAGTGCAAAAGAAAGGGCTTTTTTTCCCCTGCCTTAATATATCAGTTTTCATAATTCAATCCCTAATAGCCCCATATTTATTTTTCATAAAATTTAAAAAGCAATGGCGTTCTGAAGCCTAAAAAACGATCCAATTCTGTTTTTGCAAGTATCTTCCCCAACTAATTATTCATTTTATGAGCTGAATGACAGATGTCTATGCCCAAACTTTAAACTAATGCAATTACCAATCTTAAAAGAATAGAGCGTCCTTACAATAAAATGAGGTATTAAATCCCATTTGAGCTACCATAGTTACTGTCATCTTGTTCCATTGACTCTATCTAATCTGCCTTTACAATCCAGACTTGGTGCCGCCTCTCAAGATGATGGAGCCACAGGAATGGGCAGTGCAGGACTGCTGTCCCCACTCTGGCCTCCAGAAAATTGTGACATCACAACTGCCACCCCTATCTTGTTGCATTTACTTCTTCTGGTAGCATGACTCCAGCTCTGAGGGGAGAAGAATGAAAATGTCTGCACGTGGCCTTAAATCCCTCAATTCACCCACTTCTTCAGTCCAAAGCAAGTCGTCCAGTGTTAATGTCGTAAACCTGATCTAGTCTCTAGTACAATGTTCATTTCTACCCGGCTTGAGCTCCTTCCTCCTTCTGGTTATAGAACCTTGGTTTTCTTTTGGGAACCATCCCATCTTCCTTCTGGCCTGGGTAGTTCAGGTAGGGTGACCCTGCTCCAAAGTTCCAGGAGTGGGCTGATGACCCAAAGTAGTATTGGTTGGTCTTTCCAGTCTGGGTCTAACCCTCAGGCAAGTTCTGACAGGTGTAGGGTGGGCAAGTGACCTAAGCCTGGCCAAGTCTGAAAAATTTCCTGGAGTCCTTGTTGTCAGGAAATGTTGGAAAATAAGCCTTTGCTTCCTGTGAGGTTATGCCTGCTAGAACAGAAGCTTGAAGCTTTGAGGGGAGCCTGCTAGAAGTGAAGCAAGCACAGAGAAAAGCAGCCTGATGTGGAGGTGAGACTAATTACTGGAGAGAATTTTTGAACTGAAACAAGCAGCTTTCTCTCATCCACACATCAGTCTTTTCCTTTTAGAGGCCCATTGATTCTCCTTTTCATTAAAACTTTTTCTTTTTTAAATTTTTATATATTTTTAATGTTTATTATTGAAAGAGAGAGAGGGGGGGAGAGTGAGAGAGAGTGCGAGCGGGGGAGAGGCAGAGAGAGAGGGAGACACAAAATCTGAAGCAGGCTCTAGGCTCTGAGCTGTCCGCAGAACAGCTGTGTCAGCTCTGAGCTGTCACTGAAACTTGTGAACCATGAGATCATTACCCAAGCCAATGTCAGACTGAGCCCCCCAGGCCCTCCATTCTTTTTTTTTTTTTTTTTATTCTTTAAATTAATTTATTTATTTTGAGAGAGAGAGGGAGAGAGAAGCTCAAGCAGGCTCCATGCTCAGCTCAGATGCCGATGTAGGGCTTGATCCCACAACCCTGGGATTATGACCTGAGCCAAAGTCAAGAGTCGATGCTTAACAGACTGAGCCACCCAGGCACCCCCTCTCCTTTTTATGAAGCCATTTTCAGTTGGGTTTTGATTACTTGACTCCACTTATTGTTAGTTACCTTTCTAACCAGGAGGGTGGTTCAACTCGAATTGAATTTCCTTCTTTCTCCCTTTGTTTCAACATTGTCATTGATCATGTACTCGGCATTTATAAGGTGGGAATGAAGTTTGGCCAGGAATATGGAGAGGAATAAGACTCTGCTACCCTCTGACTCTCCATGCAATAGGGAAAACGAATGGACAAATAGAAGATTTTAGAAAAGCCTGTGAAAACCCTGGCAAACCATTCCCCGGGTGCAGGAGTGAGGAGGGGCACCTGATCCAACACTCAAGGAGTGGGTTTATGTAGCTTGTCAGAGAGGATCCTGAAAGAGGTGACCATGAATGTGACTCTTGAGATGAGGAGTTTTCCAGGGAAATGGGGGACACTGAGAGGCAGAAAACATTCAGGAGATGGCCACATGAGCAGAGGCATAGTGATGAGATCAACGATGGTGAGCACTACTGGGAACAGAATAGTTCATACAACAGGAACTCACTCTGTGAGCAGAGACTGGAGAGAGACTGAGGCAGAAGGAGGTTGCAGGCCTCTGATGCTGGAGACCGTGTGCTGGTAGAACCTGTTTGTTGGTCAGGACCCAGTTTGGATGGTATCAAACTGGGAGGGAGGCCTCTGTAGGCATTTCAAGGTGTTTCCATGGCCCTATTGCACAGGCCACACTGTGACCTTTATTGGCTATCTGCCATAGGGTGGTTGCAGTATAACCTAAGATTCAGGATATGTGCAAAAAAATGAGAGCATGGTAGATATTAAATTAAAAGACCTTTACTTGGGGCGCCTGGATGGCTCAGTCAGCTAAGCATCCAACTGATGATTTCAGCTCAGGTCATGATCACAGTTCGTGAGTTCAAACCTCGTGTCAGGCTCGGCGCAGACAGTATGGAGCCTGCTTGGGATTCTCTCTCTCCCTCTCTCTATGCTCCTTCCTCTCTCTCTCTCTCTCAAAACAAATAAACTTTAAAAAAAAAGAAAAATAAAAAATATCTGCTAGGCATATGCAAGATAAAAGGGACTATGGTCAGTTTTGCAAAAAGCGTATAGTGGATAAAACTGAAACTCCAAATATGAAATTCTTCTTCAGTACTAACCTGCAAACTGTCTTCCGCAACACACTAGTCTTTTCTTCTGTTCCTGGGTAAGGCCAACCTGACGATTTTTAACCATCTATATCTATAATTATTTAAGTTCATTTCAATTAACTCTGAAAACCATCCAGTATATTAGATTTGGGCATTATTCTAAGGCTTTAAAAATAATAGATTTCAATATAACATTTGTATTTCCATTAATATTTTTGAAAAACTTTCGAGAAATAACAGTGAGTAATTAAATTATATTACATGCAATATGAATCGAAGAAATAGAGAAATTGTGTAATCCAAAATTACAAAAGGATATGTCAAGAAAGAAATATAGAAATTGAGGAAATGTCTTAATGCAAATATTGTTTATCATACTTGGTTGTAACAGGCATGAAAACAGCGTGATGATCTCGTTTTGATGTTTCTTGTATTATGGAAGTGAAATTTGGGAAGTTGAGAGATGAGCTATAAACCACAACAAACATATTACGCATAGTGTGTGTGGATACATGGTCAGCTAGGGACATGACAAACGTAAAAAATTTGATGATTGGAGAATGTCCTCTGTAACATTTCAACATTTTGAAATGTGTTGTTACATCTTTACACCCCATATATGGTCTCTTTTATAAACTGTTCCCTGTGTGTTGAAAAAATATATATGACTTATGCAGTTGTTGGGTGAAGCATGTGTATACCATGCTCCGGCCAACTTGGGGGGACCATGTTGCTTTACCCTTCTATATTTTTACTGATTCTTTTCTGCAGTGCCTCCTCCTAAGTACTGGAAGAGCCTTGTTAGAATTTTAACTATGAGAATCATTTCATCAATTGCCCCTTGTAGTTTCTTTCTTAATATATTTTGATAAATATCAAGTTCATGAAATTTAGAATTATCTCTTGTAGACTCCTTGTCTTAAGACTCCTTCTTTCTTTCAGTCCTAATATCTTAATTCTCACCTAATGTACTTTTTTCTTTTTTCTTTTTGGAAAGAGAGTATGAGCAGGGGAGAGGAGCAGAGGGAGAGAATCTTAAGCAGGCTCCATGCACATCGTGGAGCCTGATGGAGGGCGCAATCCCATGGGATAATGACCTGAGCTGAAATCAAGTCACGCGCTCAACTGACTGAGCCACCAGGCTCCCGCTCCCCATTGTATTAATAATTTATATTAATAATAGATTAATACTTATTAACAAGTAATACATTAGTACATCCATGCTAATTTTTTTCAGTTAGTTTTAGCAGGCTGTAATACTCTTAGTTCTCTTAATTTCAAGTTACCTCTGTCCTAATATTAAAGTATGTCTCTTTTAAGAGGCATAGACTTTTTGGTCTTATTTATACAGTCTTTGTATTAAAAAAAGTTCATTTTTGACTTTTAATTGGACTGTTTATTCCATTAAATTTACTGTAATTCTTAATATAGTTAGATCTAAGTCTCCTCTCTTGCTATTCTATTTGTCCTATTTAAAAAAAAAACAACTTTTGATTTAGAATAAGTTTAGGTTTAAAAAAATTTGTATAGATAATACAGAAAGTTCCTGTAGACTTTTTACCCAGTATCTCCTAATGTTACTGTCTTACATCATTATAATACACTTATCAAAACTAAGAAATTAACACTGGCACATTGCTGTTAGCTAAACTCCAGTCTTTTATTCAGATTTCACCAATTTCCACTGATGTCTTCCTATCTCAGGATCCAAGCGAGCAGAACACACTGGATTTAGTCATCCCATCTCCTTTGTCTTCTCTAATCTATGACACAGTCTCAGTATTGCCTTGATTTTCATGACTCTGACAGATCTGAGGAATACTTCTTAAGGACTTTATGGAGTGTTTCTGGACTGAGATTTTTATATGATTTTCTCATGATCGTACTGGGACTATGGGTTTGAGAGAAGAACACGATGAAGTGCCCTTGTTACCATACCATGTGGAGGGTATACGTGATATTCACATGACACCAAGGGTGGTAACCTTTATCACTTGGTTAAGGTGGTATCTGCCAGATTCTCCAGCATAATTTTTTCCCCCTTTTCCTAATCTCTTCTTTGGAAGGAACCCACAAAGCTCAGCCCACACTCACATGGGGAGGGGAATTAAAACTCATCTTCAGGAGGAGAGAGACTTTTTATTGCTAGGCCTGACAATAAGGAAACTTTTTTCCTTTCCTCCCTGTCCCATCTGCTGTTCTGTTTCTTTATTCTTTAATTTCTGTTTTCTTTTGTATTATTCAGATATTTTCTCTTATTCCCTTTTATCGCCTTTTCAGATTTTTAAATCCAAACTTTTAATTTCCCTTTTAGTGGTTACCCTAAAAACTGCAATATATATTCCTGCCACATTACAATTTTCCTTCACGTTATACTTTCTGCAACAATTGAAGACAGCTCTTATATTCTAAATCCATTTTTTTCCCTACCTATCCTTCATTATTTTTGTCATGTAACATGGACTTATCTCCATAGATCATTGTTACTATTAAATAACATAAATTATTCAAGTTCTTAAGAAGAATCTGCTTTTCCACCTTTTGGTCCCAGCCTCATTAAAAGGGAATTGCATAATTGTTTGCAATTACTCTTACTCAAAGAGTAAAACCACTTACTCAAAGTATTTAATATGAGCTCTTATTACAATATTTGTAAAAGTCCAAAAGTAAGGCACCAATGTTGAATAATGAATCAGGGTGAAAAGCAGCAATATTTTATGTAAAACTTGGATTCTCAAGGTGGCTGGGGAGGGTAGTGTGTCAAATATTCCTTAAGGAAAAGAAACATAAGGAAAGTCATGGCCAGGAACAGGCATAAAGTTAGGTGTGACCTGTCGTCTAATTGTACAATATTGGGCCCCCAGTAGGAACCAAGGATCAAGAAGAAAAAAACAAAACTTAAGCACATTATTTTTTGCAAAACGTTTATTTTCATGTCATTTGTAAAAACATAACAGTAGTTTTAACGTCCCTGTTACAAGACAGAGCGACACTGCATAATAAACATTAAACAAGGCATTATGCCCTACACGCTAGACATAAAATGTCCAAGGGAAACTTCAACATAAAATGTTGACCACATAGTGTGAAATAATTTCAATAAATGACAACCGCCATTCTTTTAAACAAGTACAAAAATAGATATGTGCACACTAACTGCTTCCCTCCCCACCACCTCGTGCCCCAATGGTCTCCCAATACATATTAGTTTAATAATGAGACATTTAAAACCCATCATCTTCAAATTACATAATAATCAGGACGGAGTTATGTTTGATTAAACACATTCCGATCTTTAAATACTAATATGTAAAATATTAAAATATAAGCTTTGGAAAATAAATACAAACATAAATAAATAGAGAACTCGTAATAGGCAAACACATTAAGGCCCTTGTAGCCAGCTGTTCTCTGCATTTTCAGTTCCTAGAAAGGCCTTTCAGGAACCACCACCAGCCAGCTTCTTGCTTGTCTCCCGGTCAGTTGCTGCTGCCCCTATGATTGGAAAAGGGTTACTGTCACAGGCGCTAAGGAAAAGCTGCTCCTCTCTCACATGGCCCCTGGGGCTGGAGGGATTTCTGCAGCAGACCCTGGCGCAGCCCTGTTCCCAGAGCAGGTCCCACAGTCCGCCCTGACCCCTACTGTGGAGAACTTGCTCTTTACCCCATAGAGACTGAGCTGTGGACTGAACTCTCTACTATGGACTGGAAAGAGCCAAAACAGCACTTACAGACTGTCACCCTGGGTTAAAATTTTATATGCAACACCTCACCTAAGCCTCATACAACCCATGAAATAGTTATTTTCTACCCCATTCTGCTGAGGCTCAAAGGGATTAGAAAACTTCCACAGGGATCCTAGACTTGGAACTTAGGATCNGCGGGGAAGGGCGCCGCCGGGGGGCAGGGAATTTCCCGGCGCCCCAGGTCGTTCCCGCGTCGGGAAGGTTCGCGCGGCCCCGCCCCCGGGGTGGAGGGGGACCCGCCCGCGTGTCCCGGCGGCTCAAAGACCTGTTTCTGCCCCAATCCGCGAAGGGGCGTGAGTGGCCGCCACGCGGTGGCTGCCACTGAGGGGGAGGGGTGCGGGGACCGTGGGTGCCAGTGACCCCCGGTCACAGGACCGGACGGTCATACCCGTTAGTTAGACTCTTTAGAGGAGAGAATTAAATCTCAAAGACACTTCAGTTGCTGGAGCTGTAAGAGTTGAGGCGCTCTTATCTACCCTTTCGCTTTAAATTGGGTTTTGCAGGTTTTATTCATCTCTAGAATAAACGCGCTGTTTAAAAATGTCTGTTATGTCAGATTACGTGTGAGAATGTTTGTCTTGTTTCTGGTGTGTTATCAGCTCAGGTAAGTCACGCTTAGTACCACGTTTTTGCCCAGGGGGTCATGGGGGTAGGCTAAGGGAACAGGTTAATTCAGTGTTTATTTTAAGGTACAGCTTGTAACCTCTCATATTTCCTCTCTTTGAAATTCTGGGACTTCCCACATTCTAGTAATTCCTGGAGCCCCACTGTTTGTTGTCTAGGAGACTGTTTCTATTCATGACAGTCATTCTGGAGCTGTGAAGGCCATGCTGGGATCTGGGGTCCACCTCTTCTAAAACAGTCCATGGACTGAAAGGATCATGGACACAAGAAATCGGGAACCTAGCGACTCCCACCTTTGCTCCTCTAGGAAGCAAACAGGTGTGTTTCCAAATATGTGAATACTAGATTACTAGTATGTTCCACTCCGTGTCCTCTGAATATGCCTGCCTCCTGGGATTGATTCTCTTGAGAAACAGCTAGCTATCAATTATTTCAGTTCTCTAAGAATGCCAACAAAGCATTTCAGTCTCTTTAGCTGCGGACTTCTCACTGAGTAATTCACTTTGCTTCATCAGTTTCAATATCCTTTTCTGGAATAAACTGGGTAGTTTAAATTGGTTCTCCAGGGTAGTGCAGATCTCTAGGATGTGTGAGCTATTCTGCCAGTGTCCAGAGAAGAGCTGGAATTGGAGGATGCTAGTCTGTCTCTGGAACCAGCTGGTGAGGCTGTGAAGGCTGGAACATCAGCGTCACCACTTCCTGGCCCCATGACCCTCTGATTGTGGGTACTTTATTTAATCTCTCTGGGCTCCTGTTTTTCCTTTGTAAAAGAGCAAATAATGCCTGCCTCACAGGGTTGTTATGAGTATTAAATGTGTTAACATTTATAACACATCAGCACGTATTGTGTTATGAAAGTATTTGTTAAATAAAACAGAAGTAGTGTTCTAATACAACCTTACTGTTATGGACTAAATATGCTCTCCCAAAACTCAGATGCTGAAATCCTGTACCCCATTGTGATGATATTAAGAGATGGGATGTTTGGGGGGTAATTAAATCTATATGAGGTCATAAGGGTGAGATTTTCATGATGGAATTATGTGCTTTTATAAGAGGAGACACCCAGAGGGCTTGATCTCTGTGTGTGTGTGTGTGTGTGTGTGAGCGCGTGTCATGTGAGGGTACAGCAAGTCAGTGACTGTCTGTAAATCAAGAAGAGGGTTCCCATGAGATACTAAATCTGCAGATACCTTGCTCTTGGACTTCCCAACATCCAGAACAATGAATAATAAATATTATTTTTAAAAATATTTTAAATGTTTTTTATTTATTTCTGAGGTGGGGGGAGAGAGACAGCATGAGCAGGGGTGGGTCAGAGAGAGAGGCAAGAACAGAATCTGAAACAGGCTCCAGGCTCTGAGCTAGCTGTCAGCACAGAGCCCAATGGGGGAGTTGAACCCACGAACCATGAAATCATGACCTGAGCCGAAGTTGGACTTTCAACCGACTGAGCCACCTAGGCACCCTGAAAAATAAATGTTTATTATTTAAGCCCACCAATGTACGGTATTTTGTTTTAGCGGCCTGGACTGTTTAAGACGCT
>NW_027527930.1:5769528-5821041 GCF_008692635.1 Crocuta crocuta | reverse complement strand
TTAAAATTTTCAGCGTCACAGATTGTGAAAGGAGGGCACACCTGCATTCTTCAGAGATCTCAGAACAAATTTTTAAAATCCAATGTCTGTTTACAATTTTAGTTTCCCACATAAAATGGAAGGAAAATAAAATTTGTCTCCAATCCTTTATACGGGAAAATATTTCAGATGTGACTGTCTCTCTGCCTTGGGCATTAACATCTGACTCCCCAAACAATAGCAAGTATTAGCTTTAATGATTCCCAGACCCAGCCCAAAGTATTGACGTTAGCAGACGGACCGGAAGAGTAGAATTTCAACTTACTTACAGTAGCAGCCAAAAGAACAAGAGTATCAAGAATTAACCCATTGTCTATGGAATTATCTATATCGTGACTCCTAAAACTTGTTTTGTCAGAATTATTGACTTTCTGGAAGTAAGTAGAAAGTTTTTTTTCTTTGATAATCTACCACTTTCCATCATATAACTCATGACAGTCCCATACTAAGATTCATAAAATTTTCGGAGCACCAGTGTTACGAATCTCACCATGATAAACAAATTGCTGCTTGTTTTAAGATGTGTTGAACCCTACATTCATTGTGCAAGCTGTAAATCCATGCAACCACTAACCCAATGACATGATCTCTAACCTATACATTCAGTTTACTAAATTCCATTTTGCCTTGTCATTGTTGAGTCTTTCAGATTTGACTAATTCTTTGCAATATGCATGTAAAATCAGTGCTGAGGACTGATCTTGCTAATCAGCCAGCAAGAATGAGTGACGAGGTTTTGCTTTATCCTGGTTTGCCTTGAGCTTTGATGGCATAATTGCCCCCCCCCATGCCTTCCATTTCCCTAACATCTATATAGTTTGTGGTATAATAGTTGTGCTCAGAAGGGAGAAAATTAAGATGCTTGGACATGTCACTAAACCCCAAGACCATCTCTGCTCTCGTCTAAGGGCACTCAGTTGCGCATCTGTGCTAACCTCTTTCAGTCTCTACTACATCAGCTCTTCTACCTGCCTGACGTCCTCTCTTTCTTAAAACAACTCTAGATTTCCTAAGAAATCCTTATCTCTGCCTCTGTCAGTCCACATGATTAAAGTGAAGTGACTTCACTTCTGAGCTCAGGAGGGGGAGTTTGTGACCCTATGGCAGCGTCGTTCCTCCTTCCTGCCTGTGCCCTTGCTCAGGCCCATAGGGGTTCAGAGTGGAGCCAATGATTTAAGCCTGGCCATCAGAGAGGATGCTAGTCGTGCTGGAGCAAAGGGAATTGAGAAGCTCTTGGCTTCTTAATGAAATTGCTAAATAGGTAAGACAGAAACTTGGAGTCTTGCCATTGCTTGAGGGAGCCTGCCTGAGAGTGGAGCTGTCACAGAGGAAAGCATGGGCACACATAGACCCAGAGTACTGGGGATGTTGTTTGCGCTCATGGATCTAGCTTGGCCTTACCTAATCCACTGACTCTCATTTCGATATAGCAGCTGATTTTCTTTCCTTATTGAGCCAATTCGAGTCCTGCTGCCATCACTTACAATAAAAGAGTCCTGAGCAATATGTGATCTTTCATACTACTGCTAAAATGATCGAACACAGATTGGTTTCTTCATCATTTAATCCTTCCCTCCCTTCCTTTCTCCATCTATTCATTTATAAGGTAGCATTCATGAATTTGGGATCAAGTTAGGTTCCAGGAACGCAAAAAAGTATACGATGCAATGTACTACCACCTAATTTTTAGTCTCATAGGAGAAGCAGACTTATAAATAGAACGCTATGAAGTAGCCTGGTAAATCACTGATAGAGTATGCCCAGGATACGACAGCAGCATGGACACGGGACCCCTAACATTGCTTCTCAATGGCATGACCTGAATTCTCAGAGAAGATCTTCTGAGAAGTCTCTTTAGGAGAGATTTCCCCTCCAAGCCAAACCTGAAAGAATGGATTTTCCCAGGTGAATAGGGAGATTAAAATGTGGGGAAAAGATTCTAGAAGGAGATGAACAAATGCACCAAGTCATAGAAGCTAGAATGAGCATTTTGTCTACTGGAAGCACCTGGCAGTTTATATATATATGAAGTTCCGCCAGTGAGGAAGGGAGAGAGGAGAGATGGGGGCAGAATCCAGTCACTGGAGGGTGTGTGTAGACCCTGCTTGTTGTTCAGAAACCAGTTCAGATGTTACCACCATTGAAGTGCTCTTAAATCCATCCAAAGGTGTTTCCAAGACCTTATATGTGCAAGTTCACCATTTACTAAGTGGAGTGTGGGAGGGCAGAGTGTATACAAATCACAGGACATGGCAAGAAAGAAGGAGATAGTGGGTATGAATCCAAGGGTCCTTTACCAAGCACTCATGATGTATAAGGTGCTACGGCAGATTTTATAAGACATGCAAAATTGGAAAAATGTCAAACTCTTAACTGGACATTATTTAATATCTATCCAATATACTCCCTTATGTGTGTTAGTTTCTGTTGTTGCTCCACAGGTAGTGGGGAGTCTAATGATTTGAGCAATGTGCAATTATTTAAAACCATTTCAAGTTACACTGAGAAACGTTAAAAACATACTGACTTTGGGGGCGCCTGTGTTGCTCAGTTGGTTGAGCGTCCGATTTCGGCTCAGGTCATGATTCCACAGCTCGTGAGTTCAAGCCTCACGTCAGACTCTGTGTTGACAGCTCAGAACCTGGAGCCTGCTTCGGAGTCTGTGTCTCCCTCTCTCTGTGTCTCTCTCCTGCTCCCACTCTGTTTCTGTCTCTCAAAAATAAACATTAAAAATTTTTTTAAAAATACTGACTTTGGACGAGATTTAAAAGATTTTTAAAAATTGCTGTAAATTAGGTTTTCACCTCTATTTTCTTAAACTTATTTTCTAAATGTTTATGGGAGTAGTCCTGGTTATGTAAACACTGCTATGGTCATATCATGAACATGAAGAAATGCCGGTATGACAAATTTACAAAAGGGAAGTAAACACAGGAAAGTGAGGAACTTGGAGCATGAAAACATCATGATGACTTTGGCTCAATGGAAGTAAAATTTAGGAAGTTGATAGATGACTGTATAAACTGCTAATAAAAGTGGCACATATAGTGTCATGCTATATATTTTACCTAGGATTATGAAAAATGAGTCAAAAACTTGATTTTTAAATGTTGCCTTTTAGAGTAAATTTTTCAATCTTTTTCACTACAATTTCACATATTTTTTTTTTACCAGAAATACTTTAAGTTTTGTTTCTATTCTTCTTGACTCTGTGCAGGCATTTTAAAAAATATAATTTATTGTTAAATTATCTTCCATACAACACCCAGTGCTCAGCCCAACAAGTGCCCTTCTCAATGCCCATCACCCGTTTTCCACTCTCCTTCACCCTCCATCAACCTTCAGTTTGTTCTCTCTTAAGAGACTCTCTTATGGTTTGTCTCCCTCCCTCTCTATAACGTTTTTTCCTCCTTCTCCTCTCCCATGGTCTTCTGCTAAGTTTCTCAAGATCTACACGAATGAAAACATATGGTACTTGTCTTTCTCTGACTGACTTATTTCACTTAGCATAATACCCTCCAGTTCCATCCATGTTGTTGCAAATGGCAGGATTTCATTCTTTCTCATTGCCAAGTAGTATTCCATTGTATATATAAACCATATCTTCTTGATCCATTTGTCAGTTGATGGACATTTAGGCTCTTTTCATGATTTGGCTATTGTTGAAAGTGCTGTAATGAACATTGGGGTACATGTGTCCCTATGCATCAGTACTCCTGTATCCTTTGGATAAATTCCTAGTACTGCTATTGCTGGTTGTAGGGTAGTTCTCTTTTAAATTTTTTGAGGGAACTCCACACTGTTTTCCAGAGTGGCTGTGCATGCATTTTTTATGGAGATATGCAGAGATGCACATATGTACACATGATTGCTCACAAGTAGTTTGAACCTTATTAAACCAACATAAGCAGGAAGGACAACAAAAAAAGCCCAAAAACAACAACAAAAATCTTGTGTGCCAGGGTGGTGGTGGTATTTAGTATTTAACAGCAGGCCCAAAAGGCTGTCAACTGATGGCCAAGGCAAGAAGTAACAAGTTACTACACAGGGCTAGCACTGAGAAATAGAAATTCAGGAATAGAGCTTATGCTCTCTGTTTTTCCTGGCCCATGCCACCTTTCATTATGGCTTTTTCTCTCTGTGTCTGCTTCATACTTTGTCTATCCTGTGTCCCACGAGCTAAGCCAAACTAAATACTTGTACTCCTTTTAAAGTCTTGAAATTAGGGGCTCCTGGATGGCTCAATCGGTTAAGCGTCCGACTTTCGCTCAGGTCATGATCTCACGGTTCATGCGTTCAAGCCCCGTGTCGGGCTCTGTGCTGACAGTTAGTTCAGAGCCTGGAGCCTGTTTCGAATTCTGTGTCTCCCTTTCTCTCTGACCCTCCCCTGCTCATGCTGTCTCTCTCAGAAATAAATAAAACATTAAAAAAAATTTTAAGTCTTGAAATTAGTCCTTATAGGGTTATTCTGAGAATCAAATCCATTTTCATGTGTAAAATGGGCCTGAAAGTAAATTCTATATAAACCATTGTTAAAGAAAAAGTAATAAAATAATGAAATAATTAAAATTAAGAATAGCTTTTAAAAGTAAAATAAGTATGTAAAAATTTGATTTCCATTTGTAATCAGTATTCTTGACTGCTTATATTTAGCAAGTGGGGTCGAGGTGGGTTAATAATCTTCTATATCAAGGAGACAGACTGGGGTTCCTGGGTGGCTCAAATGGTTAAGCAGCTGACTTTGGCTCAGGTCATGATCTCACGGTTCATGAGTTCGAGCCCTGCAACCGGGTCTGCGCATTTGAATGTAGAGCCTGCTTCAGATCCTCTACCTCCCTTTCTTTCTACCCCTCCACCCCAGCTCTTTCCCTCTCTCTCTCAAAAATAAACTTTTTTTAAAACAGGAGATAGAAGAAGAAAAGGTAAAGATTTGGGAGATGGAGGATGAAGGGAGGTAACCTAGGGATCATCATAGTAAAATGGGAGGAGAGGTCATTTCTTGAGTGACAGGGCTGGGTATTTGATGGAAGTGACAAGGATTTCGGACAGTAGTTTGTGAAAGTCCAAAGGTAGCTCAATTTAAGGAACAAAAGTGTTATAAAATAGAAAAGCTCACCTGAAACTAGAAGGCATTAAATTACACTGATACCAACTCACATGATTTCATTTCTTCAGCAATATTTTGTAGCTTGGGGTCAAAATGGAGAAAGACAATGGGAGTGAGCAAGAATGAGGGATTAACTTGGGATAAACTATGTAGAGAGTAATTTGCAGACATGACTAACCACGGAGTCCAGGCTGAGCGGAAGGTGAATGAAGCAGCATAAGGTGTGAGAAACTGAAAAAATGAAGGTGTGAGAAACTGAAAAAATGATGGTGGGGGTGCCTGGGTGGCTTAGTCGGTTAAGTCCCCTGCTCACGCTGTCTCTATCTCTCTCTAGAAATAAATAAAAAACAATTTAAAAAAGATGGTGGGGGGTGATTTTTGAGGGACTTTTCAGTCCCTCAGTAGAAAAGCCTGAGTAGAGAAGTTAGAAGAACAAAAGGTTGTGGTCTCAGAAGAGCCTTTGACTGTCTATAATCTTGTGGCATTGTTCTGAATATGATGATGTTAAAGGTGAGCTTCTGTTTGTGGATGATGAGCTAGTGTCACTTGAATGTTTTTTTTTTAATTTTTAAAAATGTTTTATTTATTTCTGAGAAAGAAAGAGAGACAGTGTGAGCAGGGGAGGGTCAGAGAGAGAGGGAGATACAGAATTTGAAATAGGCTCCAGGCCTGAGCTTGCTGTCAGCACAGAGCCCAGTGCAGGGCTCACACCCATAAACCATGAGACCATGACCTGAGACAAAGTCAGACACTTAACCAACTTAGCCACCCAGGTGCCCCTTGAATGTTCTGAAGTAGAGGGCATTAAGGAACCATGAGATCCCATTGTAGCCGATGGGTGGAAAATATAGAGGAAGATTCTCTGGTACAATCCTTTTTGTGTCTGACTCAGTGAAGAGATAAATAATCAATATGATTGCATACTGTGTTTATTTCTTCTTCTTCTTCTTCTTCTTCTTCTTCTTCTTCTTCTTCTTCTTCTTCTTCTTCCTTCTTCTTCTTCTTCTTCTTCTTCTTCTTTTTCTTCTCCTTCTTCTTCTTCTTCTTCTTCTTCTTCTTCTTCTTCTTCTTCTTCTTCTTCTTCTTCTTCTTCTTCTTCTTCTTCTTCTTCTTTTCTTTCACTAAAAAGAAAGTTGAGACCAGATCTCAATCACCAGATACTCTGTATACTTCATGGTCTTATAAACATAGTGGTTGACAAGCTTTGCAGGGTTTTCTATTTGATTTTTTTTTGGAAATGTGGCTTATATTCCTTGTGTTACATGTTTCTTTCCTGACTATAGAACCCCAGCTTTGAGTTGTGGTTCTGCTGAAGAAAAATTCTTGCTTGCCTGTGGTCTCTTTGGTGGGTTGCTTGTTAGCTCAGGGATTTGGCCACTGCTTTTTGGAAATATGTATTTGGTGAGTAAGCACGAAGGGAAGAGAAGGAGAGTAATATTTCTCAGGCCCTAACTCTGGGTTGGATGCTGTCCTTAAGCTCTTTATAATGTCCTTTTCATTACTTGAAGAATGCTATGGGATTGATAGTCTTATTCTTTTTTAAAACTTTTTTAAATGTTTTATTTATTTGTGAGAGAGAGAGAGCGTGAACAGGGGAGGGTCAGAGAGAGAGGGGGACACAGAATCTGAAGCAGGCTCCATGCTTATGAGCTGCCAGCACAGAGCCCAACGTGGGGCTCGAACCCATGAATGGTGAGATCATGACCTGAGCCGAAGCTGGATGCTCAACCGACTGAGCCACCCAGGCACCCTGATGTTCTTATTCTTATTTTATTTTATTAAAAATTTTTTTCAATATTTATNTAACTCTCAGCATAGAGTCAGACGTGGGGCCTGAACTTGTGAACTGTTAAATCATGACCTGAACCAAAGTTGGCCGCTTAACTGACTGAGCCACACAAGTGCCCCTATTCTCATTTTATAGATCAGGAAACTGGGGTAAGAGATCTTAAAAGTGGAATTAAAAGTAAAACTCAAGACTGTCTGACTCAAAAGCCCACTGAGTCAAAGCTAGTCTTTTCTCTGCACAAAGAAGCAATTGAGAAGAAAGAGAACAGGTACTGTTAATGCTATTGAGTGTATTTCATTATATAAACCATCTTAGAAAACATTGCATATTTTTTATTTATTTTTTAAAGTTTACCTATAAACCTTTTTTTTTTTAATGTTCTATTTCTTTCTGAGAGAGAAAGACAGTGTGATCAGAGGAGGGTCAGAGAGAGGGAGATACAGAATCTGAAACAGGCTCCAGGCTCTGAGCTGGCTGTCAGCACAGAGCCCGACGTGGGGCTTGAACCCACGAACTGTGAGATCATGACCTGAGCCAAAGTCGGATGCTCAACCGACTGAGCCACCCAAGTGTCCCCTATCAACCTTTTTTTAAGTTTATTTATTTTTTAGTAATCTCTACACCCAGCGTGGCGCTCAAACTCATGACCCTGAGATCAAGAATTACAAGTTCTTCCAACCGAGCCAGCCAATGGCATTCTGAAAACAGTCCATTTTAATTTTTTTATTTATTAATTTTTTAATTTTTAAAAAATGTTTACTTATTTTTGAGAAAGAGATAGAGTGAGAATGGGGGAGAGGCAGAGAAAGAGGGAGACACAGAATCCAGAGCTGGAGCAGGCTCCAGGCTCTGAGCTGTCAGCACAAAGCCCAACGTGGGCTTGAACCCATGAACGATGAGATCAGGACCTTAGCTGAAGTCAGGTGCTCAACTGACTGAGCCACCCAGGCATCTCGAAAACAGTACATTTTTAAATGCTCAGTCTAGTATGTACTAGGGATCAAACAGAAATATTGGGATAATGACAACTACTGGCCTCCACAATTTCAAAAGCTCCAAGATTCTCCTATTTTCTGTGTCATCTCAGCTCCGTGTGCTTCGTCCTATGGAATGCCCAGAGCCTTCCAACACTAGGTGAGGATCTGAAAATCATTTAATTTGGAAGTAGATGATAAGCAGGGTGTGCAAAGTCCTAGCCAGTTTAAAGATTCTAACCTCTACTGACTCTTCTAACATCTTGAAATGCATTGACAAGGACGTCAACTCTACCACGGAATATCAAACTTGGCTGTCATCAGGAGATTATCACAATGCTTGTAAATTATAATTGTGATGCAAAACCATAGATCGCAAAATCAATCTTGTGGGTTATAACTAACCCATAAAACTATAATTTGAAAACATGATGGAATTAAATATGATAGGATAGAATTAAAAAAAAAGAGCATATACCATAGTGCATCACCTATGATTAGCTTGTCTTATTTTGTGTAACTTTTGTTGCTTATGTACATGGGTCACTATAAAAGTAAATCCTCAAGGCACAAGATGTAGGAAATGAACCTCCATGAGCAAAGATATCCGTTTAGTAATTCTGTTTCATGAATCCAGGTTGTGACTATACAAGTCCCTAATTTGTAGATACTATCTGTTGAGAATTTCGAGTCAGGGGGAAAAAAAAAGTCGAAGTAGGGGCGCCTGGGTGGCTTAGTCGGTTAAGCATCCGACTTTCGCTTAGGTCATGATCTCATGGTTCGTGGGTTCGAGCCCCGTGTTGGGCTCTGTGCTGACTGCCAGCTCAGAGCCTGGAGCCGATTTCAGAGTCTGTGTCTCCTTCTCTCTCTGACCCTCCCCTGCTCACACTGTCTCTCTCTCTCTCCTAGAAATAAATAAAACATTAAAAAAAAAAAAAGTCGAAGTAATGCCATTCGAATTTCATCACTCCCTGAAAGTTTGCACAACAGGGAGCTACAGTAAATTGCAATACAACCTGTGCTTTTTCCCGACAGAATGCGGGCCTTAGATGTTCTTGCTGATAAGGGGACAGCCATTCAAAGCTCTCGACAGAGTTAATCTAAAACAGATTAATGTGGAACAGTTTGTTTTGGTCTTTTGGCTTGTTGGATTATACTCACTGGTTATTATATCCAACTAAAGAAGTTGTGTGTAGCAGGCATCAGAAGAGATAGAAAGAAAAAAGTAAAACTGTATTATCTTACCACTTGCACCCCACTTCCTAGTATGTTCAGTTTTCAAAAAAATTGTTGAAGTACTTGCATTTCAATTCCAACCCTCTGCTTATGCCTGACTCAACTCACCAGACAGTAGTAGTATAAAGAATAGCAATAATAATAACATACCAATTATAATTATTAATAATCACTAACATTTAGTAAAAACACACCATTGTATATGCTTTTATATATGACATGGGGTTGAGATTGTGTGTGTGTGTGTGTGTGAGTTTGTAAAATCTCCTTATAATAACCCAAGAAATAGCTGTTCAAAATATGCCCATTTCAAAAGACTAGGAAAACATGGCATGGGTGCTTATAAATAAATTTGGGCCTTACATTGGGGGAAAAAGAGAAACCTAGAATGTTTATACATAGATGAGTGATAATCATGGTTATCTTGTGTTTTAGCAAGATAATCTTTGTGGTGTGGAAGTAAAACATTAAGAGAGAAAGACAAAATGGGGACAAAACTCTTCAAGAAATGGTTGTCTACTGTTTGCAGTACATCTCTGCCCCTCACATATATTCCACCTACCCAGAATGATAAACTCTTGTCTAAATATACAACGATTTTTCAGACTTAAGTGTGCTTGTACTCATTTCTCTCTCTTTTTGAAGTTCTGTTCTTTCCTTGGCCTCTAGAAAATTCTAACTCCTTTTTCAAGATCAAGCTTATCTGTTGGTACCTCTATGAAACAATTACTTCCTTTTCATTTGCTTGGATGAGCGTCATGATATGATAAAAAGATTAGAGGGCTCAGAATGAGCCAGATTTTGTCTGCCTCTTACATGTGTGAACTTGAACAAGTTTCTTAAGGGTAAAGTGGAAATAATATTACCTGCCTTGAAGAGTTATTGGGAGGATTAGATATGATTGTTGGCATCTAGTAAGTACTTATATGATGATACCATTTATGATTGTTTTTCCAAAGTTACCTAGAGTGAATCATACTCTTCTCTATCTTCTTATGGCGTATTATTCCTAACCTATACAAACATCTGGCACTTAAGAGTGGAATTCTATTAGCCCATGAGCAAGGGCAGAGACTCATTTTGAATCCCAGTAGGTAGCACAATGTCTGGCACTGAGTGAGATGCCTTCCACAGACAATTTGGTGAAGTCAATGATGCGGGCCTTTCCTGAGGGTAGTGCTAGAGAGAATGGATAAGTACCTGCAAGATATATGGGCAGACCGGTAGGAGTTGATGACTGCAACATTCATGGCCTAATCAGCAACAATAGTCTGGCACTCAGAATGAAAATAAAACTGATGAGACACAATAAGCTTCACTGAGCATTACATTTATTTAGCTTTTAGAAAGAACACAGGACGGATCCAGCAGTGCATGTGAACAGCACTATGATCAATGAATTGTGGATCTTCTCATAAGGTTTCCTGAAATTTTATTTAATTAGATGACATTGGTCAATTTAAGTGAAAGATTTTACAATTTTTGCCAAAAATACAGTTTTTAACAACTGTCATTACACATTTAAGATTATTATATTCCCTTGAATACTTGACCTTTTATCATTACCAATTGACTCCCTTTACTCCTAGCAATATTTCTTGCTCTGAAATCTACATGTGTCTAACCGTCCAGTTTTACTTTAATTACTGTTAATATGGTAAATCTCCAATCCTTTTACTTTTAAACTATTTGAGTCTTCATAGTTGAAGTGAATTATTTTAGATAGCATATGTTTGGATTTTGCTTTTTTATACAGTCTGGTAATCTAAGCCTTTAACTTGGGTATTTACTTTTAATATGATTCTCAATATGATTGGGTTTATTATAATATTATAATATTTATATTTTATAATATAATATTACATTTTATATTTATATTATATTTATTATAATATTATTGGGCTATTTTTTCTTATTTGACTCATATATTTCCTTTTTTTTTTTTTACTTCTTTTCCAGCTCGCTACCTTTTGGATTAATTGAATATTACTCTATTATTTCATTTCATTTCCTATCATGACTTATTAGCTATACCTCATTTTTATATTGCTCTAGGATTTATCAATCTCTATCTTAATATGACAACTTCACATATAGTGTAATAATCTTACAGCCATATAGTTCCATTTCTCTCCCCCTGCCTTTAGGCTATTGTTGTCATACATTTACTTCTTCATATATTATACACTCCACAATATGTTGTTGCTATTTTGCCTTAAATAGTCAATTTTCTATTAGACAGACTTTTAAATAACAAAGTTTATATTAATGTACATATTTACTATCCCAGATACTTATTCTTTTTATAAATCCAAGTTTTTATCTGATATTATTTTATTTCTGCTTGGAGGACTTCTTTTAACATTGCTGATCTGCTGGTGATGAATTTATTTCACTCTTTGTACATCTGGAAAAAAATCTTTATTTTATCATTTTTAGAAGTCTTTTTTAATTTATGGTTTTAGATTACTAAATATCTTCCATAATTGTAAAGCTGCTATTTCATTGTATGGTTTCTGATAAGTTTGCTCTCATNGAAACCAACTTGACAATAAACTATTTGTAAGAATAAATAATTAATTAATTAAGTAAGTAAGTAAGTAAAAATTTTAAAAAAGTTTGCTCTCATATTACCTTTGTTCTTCTGTTCATAGTGTGATTTTCTTTCCTCTGGTTGCTTTAAAATTTACTCTTTGTCACTTTTTTTGATACAATTTGATTATAATGTGTTTTGATTTTATTTTATTTTCTCCATCTGCTTGGGATTTATTACAGTTATTGATATGTTTTATCAGATTGAGAAAAACTAAAAATTTTGGTTACCATTTCTTTGAATACTTTTTCTGGCTCTCCTCCCTCCTCACCATTTTCTGAGACTCCAATTCTATGTATTTAGGCTGCTTGATACTGCCCCATAGCTCACTGATGGTGTCTTTGTTTTTTAAAAGTCTTTCCCTTCTATAATTCCTTTTGTAGTTTCTATTGCTATGTCTTCAAGTTCACTATTTTTTCTTCTGCAGTGTCTAATCTGCTAGTAATTCATCCAATGTGTTTTTTATTTCAGCTATTGTATTTTTAATCTGTGAATGTTTGCTTTAGGCATTTTTTTGTTTTTTCCATTTCTCTCCTCATTATGCATATCCTTCCTCTTATTTTCTTGAATATATGGATTACATTAATAGTAGCTACTTTGTCTACTAATCTATTATGTGTGTCATTCCCATGTCTTTCTCCTCTCCTAGTTATGGTGATAGTTTCCTGCTGCTTTTATTATTTAGTATTTTTTGTTTGGAAGTCAAATATTATGAATTTTTTGTTGGGAGTGGATTTTTAAATTACAGTTTTTATATCAATTTATATATTTCTACATTTGCTCTGGGATGCAGTTAGGCTATGTAGGATCAGTTTGATACTTTCAAGGCTTTATTTAACCTTTCATAGCATGGATTCACAAAAACAGTTTAAGCAAAAAATTAATTTGATGCCAGCACCAAGACAACCCTCTTGTGAGAACTCTACCTTTGAGCCTAAATTATGCTTTGAAATCTTCAGGGCAAATTTTGATCCCATAAAATAACAAATACATTGGTATTCTCTGTTTCTGTTATAGAATTTTATTAAAATCAATATAGGTATACATAAATTGTCATTGGAAGCAAGTTGAAAATCTTTGGATCACAGAAGAATTTCTCTAGTAATATGCTTATTTAGGGTGAAATCCTTTTCACCACATATTTTTAGCATTTTTCCCCTTGTATATTGATTCGTATTCATAATAATAAAAGACTTTGTGGGAAATGGACTATACTGTCTCCTCTCTTCTCCAGTAAGGGTAAAGTTCTAAGGTTACACATTCATTAATCAATGGACTTGTTTATTAAGAAGTGACCATGTTTCCAGGGCTGAGTGAGGCTCTGAAATCCAGTAATCATTCTCCATTCCTTCCTTCCTTCCTTCCTTCCTTCCTCCCTCCCTCCCTCCCTCCCTCCTTCCTTCCTTCCTTCTTCCTTCCTTCTCAAGAGCTATAGGGATGTCAACAGGCAATAATAATACAATATGTATGCCAGATATTATGTATGTAAAGAAATAAGGATTAAAGAGAATAGTAAAATACTGTCCTTGTTCTTACAGTGCTTAAATTCTAAAAGATAGAATGGACAAAGGAAAAGGAAAAGTATCAGGCAATTCTACATGCCCTTAGACTTGGGGAAGAAGGGCCCCCTCCCCTTAGTCAAAGAGTCACAAGACCTCCTTATTATAAACATAGAAAAATAAATGTACTGAAGAACATTTGAGCACCTGGGCCACATGAGGAGCCAGAGACATGTGTGGACATCAAATACCTTTAATATCTTAAACATCCTTGCTCCTAAGTATCTATTCTCTTGACCAACAAAGTTTAGTTCCAAGGCTGGGTGTCCCAGGCTAAAACATCAGGGAGACTAATGAATAATAAAGGTAGTAGGAAGGCTTTCTTCTGTTCTCTTCTGGCCTGGAACACCTATGAGGATCTGGAGGTGTATTAAAAAACCAAAACCAAAATTGAAAACAAAAAACTAGAATATTTACAGAGTGCTTGACCTAAGAAGCTTGGGAGAAGTCATGAGGACCGTATACCCTTACGACCAACAATTTCCCTGTCCACTCATTCAGAGATCAGTTCATAAACCCTAAGGAATCTGTCTGCTATATATTGTCTCACTTATTCTCAGTGTCTAGATAATTTATCATAGGCAACCCATTATAATGTATGAATATGACTTGAAATTCATGATTCATTTCTGAATCTAAGTAATGCTTTAGAAATCTTACTGACAATGCAAGTTACTACATTATCAGAGTGAAATCTCCAAATTTAAATTAATAATAAAGTTATCTAACGATTAATGATTCAAGTATATGTAATTTGGAATGACTGCCTACAGAACACAAACAGAAAATTTCAGTTACAAAAACATAAGAATTAATTTTGCTGAAATGTATGTAGCCAGGAAGAATGAATTTTATATCACAAATATAGCAATAATCATAAAGTATGTATGGGTTTTTTTTTTGTATGCATAGAAATATGGCCTGAAAGAAATATGGGTGACTCAGTCTGTTAAGCGTCCGACTTCAGCTCAGGTCATGATCTCGCGGTTTGTGAGTTTGAGCGCAGTGTCGGGCTCTGTGCTGACGGCTCAGAGCCTGGAGCCTGCTTCAGATTTTGTCTCCCTCTCTCTCTCTCTGCCACCCCCGCACTCACAGTCTGTTTGTCTGTCTCTCTCAAAAATAAATAAACATTAAAAAAATAAAAGAAATATGGCCTGCACTATAACAGACTACCCATATAGTGAGCAATTAAATTCAGTTATCTTTGATCTTTTGCTTACTCGCATCATATAAAATCCGTAGCTTTACGTATTTCTAAACGTTATTGATGTATATTTGTCAAGGTAGGATTTTAGAACTATTTTGTTTAACATTTTGTTACCTTGTTTGGAAAGTTTTAAACATTTAGACAGAGGAATGTGGGTTTCTCCCCCAAGACCTCACAATTGTTAGATACGGGCCTGAGAGCATGGATACTAGGAACAAACATTTGAGGAAGGAGTTTTGGAAAGGCATCTTAGAACAAATGACTGGGAGATGAATTGTGGGAAAAAGTTGAGTATTCTTATAATCTATCTACATTTGTGCTTACTTTGATAACCCCTCAGAGGATTTATTGCTTTTTGGAAACAAGAACTACTAATTCTGTATGTTTTTTCTACACACAGAGTTCATTTAATAATGCTTGGAATACAACAGTGCTTAATAACTTCAAATAAGAGGTTTGGGGGAAGGAAGAGAAATGGAGAGTAGATAATAAATTTTAATGGTTAAGACCTGTTGGGGGAAAGGCATACTAAGAGATGAAATGCATGGTTTTCTTTCAAGTGTAATTTCTTGACCAATTAATAAAATGTTATTTTAAACATAATCAATTGTTGATAACATAATACCATGTGGTGTTGTTAGGAAAAGCAAGGAATTATCATTTTGTCTTCAGTGGTTCTTCAAACTACCCCTGAAAACTTGTGCAATGAGAGGCAGGCTTATTTTTTTTAGTGGTTGAATGGTCTAACTGACTCTACTCACTGGTTCTACGACAGTTAATTTGGTCTTGTTTTAACCAAATCTCTTTTTATTATTAAAGTAAAGAACACTAGTTCGTTCTGTTTCTTGAAGTACTTCAAGGTATAGGGATTTTTCAACAGCAGGAAGTTCATTTCTCAACTTGTTCTTATTACTCAAGAGGCTTCAAATTGCTCATGAATTAACAGCAGGACAGCAGTTGTCATTTCCTGAAGGAAGACTTCCACAGTGAGGGCAGAAGTCTGAAGTGGTCATCCTGTATCCTGAGATTTGTAGTCACCTGGATCAGCCTCATGTGAAATTCAAAGGAATAATATGAGGTAGGGAGGAATCTGGGTTTTAGAACAGAAGTGTGGAGTCAGGTGGTCTTGCCAAGCACATCTCTGGTACTTAACGTTTGCCTGCAGCTTCTCTCTAACTAGCACCGCTGCAGGAAATGCTACTTCATGGTTCGAACAATTAGTCAGGCTCATGGCTCAACAAACTAAGAATCAGCAAAGTGAAATTTTATTGCACAATATGCATTACTTAGAGCACATAGTTTGGAGGGAAGAAAAATCAGCAGAATTCAGCCTGCAGCCTCAGATCTACCAGGCTTGAGTCCGCAAAGAGGAGCAGAAATGAAACAAGATATGAGATAGACTGACTTCAGTTGGTTGCAAAAGGCAACAGGATGCCAGCCAACTCAAGGTCATGCCACTTTTTCCTTCTTCAATGGAAATGGCAGGCCCAAGACAAATTTATGCAAATACAACATGGAAACTAATTTCCCAAAGATAACTTCTTTGTGCCAAAGTTTTTTCTTTTCTTTTTCTTTTTTTTTTTTTTTGTCCTAGACTCTGAATAATGTTAGCTTATTTTAGAGCCCAGCTCTTCAAATTTTCCTTCAAGCTGGGGCCAAGTAGTGTTTATTTCACAGAAAGCCAAGACTTTACAAACAGGGCTGGGAGTATGAGTACTGGGGGTGGGAGGGTTAGGCTAAGGGGGACAGGGTGAGGACACAGAACGCTTTCCCTGATATTCCATTTCTTTTTTTTAAAGTTTATTTCTTTATTTTGAGAAAGAGAGAGAGCAGGGAGGGGCAGAGAGAGAGGGAGACAGAGAATCCCAAGGCTCAGTGAAGCACTGTTCCCAACCAGGGAACAGAGGTATCTGGCACTTGAGGGGTAAAACCACTTTACTTTGTTCAAGTCTTCACTCAAAAAACTCCTCTTGACGCACAGGATATTCTAGGACACTGGTGACCTAGATTAAAACATAGTTTCATGAAGAGAAAAATGCAGAAGACGTTAAGTCTTCTGTAACTGGAGAGTTATCATCCCAAGGGTCTCATAGGATCTCATCCTTTGTCAACTAGTGTTTCCCAGTGTCACTTACGGTCATTGGTGGGCTCAGATCGGCTCTTAATAGTACAAGAGCTGAGTGCTGAATTGTTGGAAATACTGTTACTCAGTATTTACTCCCATAGTGGGAATGTTTGCATCATGGAAATGAGTAAATGCTACAAATTTGGGCTTTATTTTTTGAAAGCTTCATTAGCAACATATCAGTATGTATAATCTTTGTCAGCTCTGTATGAACATTCCCTAACCCTCCCTATAGCCTCTGTCCACTGCCCCACTGCCCTCTACTCAAATCCCTCGGACATTTTCTTTCAGTTAGTTGGTTTTCTCTTTGATTCTTGATTTTCCTTGGGCATCGCCATTTAGAAAACTTTAAGGCACTGAAGATCCTTAAGAGTTTGTACTCATTGAACTGATAGAGAAAACCACTTTTTTTTAGGCCAAAGGAGACATTTTGAGCATATTTAAATATATATGAGGGCCCTTTATTTTCTTTTTTAAAAAGATCTTAAAAAATTTATTGGATTATGAATATAATGGCTTTTTTGGTTTGTTTCCCCTTTATTTTTTTTAGTTTTTAAAGTTTTATTTATGGAGGGGGGAGAGAGAGAGAGAGAGAGAGAAGGAGAGAGAGGGATAGAAAGAGCAAGCATGAGTGGGGGAGGGAGAAAGATCATCTTAAGCAGGCTCCACACTGCCAGTGCTGAGCCCAATGAGGCTCAAGCTTAGGAACCGTGAGATCATGACCTGAGCCTAAATCAAGAGTCAGATGCTTAACTGACTGAGCTACCCAGGGACCCCTGTTTTCACCTTTATTGAGATATAATTGACAAAATCGTAAGACTTTTAAAGTGTACATCATGATGATTTGATGTATGCAAACATTGTGGAAAGATTTCTTCCATCAAGTTAGTTACTGTATCCATTACCTCACATATTTATCTTTTTGTTTTTCTTTTGTGAGAGCTTTTACATTCTACTCTCCTAGCAAATTTTAGTTATATGCAGCACAACATTATCAGCTATAATCATCGTATGATACGTTAGATTCTATGGACTTTTTCTTTTTCAACTGTTTAGCCAGTTGAAAACTAATATTAAACTATTGTTTAGTTTTCCTAAATACTTAACAAATAAAGAAACCACAAGAGAAATTCCATTAATGGATTTGAGATTGAGTTTAGAATATTCCTTTAAGGAGATCTAAGTCTTGCAAAAGTAATACAGAATTATTGCATGTGAAAAATATGATGGAGTTTCTGTTAAACCTTAATGATGATATCTTTCATTTAATCGATTACATATTTTGTGTTAGACACCAGGATAAATGGTTTCCAAACATTTGCCTTCATTAGCCCTCCTGTCTCTCCTCTGAGTTCCTTCCATTACCCTTGTTTTACAGATATGAAAGTGGGGACAGGAGAGCCATAGGGTCTCATGGTGGGTAAGCTGTAGCTGTGGTTCACGCCCTGGGAGAACTGCCTTTTGCATGTGCTGCTCTTGAGTGCTGGGTGATGCAAGGCGACTCCCAGTGAGGAGACCAGGACCTCTATGGAGGACAATGAAGGGCAATGGACACATGAGACTTCAAAAAAAAAAATCACGATTTAGGCAGTTCCAGGTTTTGTAGAGCCTCGAGTTCATGCAATTATAGAGATGCTCTAAAAAAAAGAATACAAATTATAGTGTAAGAATAAGCATTTGTTATTTTTAAAATGTTTTTCTAAGTTTGATTTATTTATTTTGAGAGAGACACAGACAGCATGAGCAGGGGAGGAGCAGAGAGAGTGGGATAGAAAGAATCTCAAGTAGGAACTGCACTGTCAGCATAGAGCTCAAAGCAGGGCTTGAACCTATGAAACCACAAGATCATGACCTGAGCTGAAACCAAGAGTCAGACACTCAACTGACTGAGCCACCCAGGCGCCCAAGAATAAACATTTATTTTAAATAAGAAAAGTAACCATGACAAATTATAAATTTATAAAACTGAAAAGTACCAAAAACAGAAAATCCAATAAAATAGACTACGCTTATTAAGTAAGTGCCAGCAACATCTCTAAAATCTTTGACTCTACAGGGCACCTGGGTGGCTCAGTCAGTTAAGCGTCTGGCTTCAGCTCAGGTCATGATCTCATGGTTTGTGGGTTCGAGCCCTGCATCAGTCAGGCTCTGTACTGATAGCTTGCTAAGAGCCTGGAGCCTGTCGTCGGATTCTGTCTCCCTCTCTTTCTGTCCCTCTGCTGCTCACGCTGTCTCTCTCTCAAAAATAAATACAACATAATTTTTTTTAAACTTTCACTGTACATTTGTGATTACAATACTCTTCCATGTCTTCTTCATATAACAATGATATGTAAGATAATCATCTATACAAATAATAGAAAATAGTTTATTTTTTTATTAGTGTGGTTGATCAAATTTTCCTTTTTCAAAATTTTTTAAGTTTATTTATTTTGAGAAAGAGAGAGAAAAAAAGAGCATGAGCAGAGGAGGGGCAGAGGGAAAGGGAGAGAGAGAATCCCAAGCAGGCCCTGCACTGTCAGCACAGACCCTGATGTCGGGCTCGAACCCATGAACCATGAGATCATAACCTGAGCCAAAACCAAGAGTCAGACACTCAACTGATTGAACCACCCAGGAACCCCCCAAATTTGCTTTTATTGTAGATAGTTGGATGCATAAAGCATGTGACTTCAGGTACAGTTGTATTTACTATTTGTCATGCTGCTACAGTTGCCTACTCTACAAGTTCAAAAATTCTGATAGATTCTATGACACATGATTCCAGTCAAATAGAAAAAATATATAAAACATTTTTTTTTACTGTATACCTTGCATTATTAAGATATTCTTGAAATGAGGGGGTTATTTTGTCTAGTACTGATGCTAACTGAATTCTCTGGTGCAACTTTCCATTTTGATGACTGGAAGAATTTTTCCCAGACTAGCTCTGCCTCTTTATATGTCAACCTTGTTTCTCCTGTGCTTGCACCAGTTTGGTGTTGTGTACCTTAAGACCTATTCTCCACATCAGGAGTCCAGGTGAATAGGCATAGTGAGCAGAGAGTCCTAGAAGCTATTCTCATGCCAGGATGCTTAGTAAAAACAGAACCATTTATAACATGACTGTGAACCAATAAATATATGTCACTAAATCTAAGCGAATACCTCCATCTCAGCTTCCCTTTAGCCAGATAGCAAAAGCACAACTACATCAACATCATCCAATACAAGGAGAAGGTGTAAAGAAGGGAAGTGGGAGTGAGAAAAAGAAGCAGTCCTAACCAATGTGGTTAAAATACAAAATACATATTATGTAACAAATACACATAAATGCACCTTACATAAAAATATAAGTTATACAAATATGTAAACCTTGCTGGGGTCCTTGCCAAGGCCTGGAAAAAAAGGCTGACCTACTGATAGGTCCTGGAGCTCAAACTAAGTAGCTTCATGACACATCCACTCATGGTTGTGCTAAAGATCCCATCTAACTGAGTGATATCATTTCGTAAGACATGTACAAATGTTCATCCTTATGTTTAAGGTAGTAACTGTGCCCCTAGTAACTGATATCATTGACAAATATAAGAAGAATCTGTTGTGCATTCAACAAATGGTGAGTCAGATCTAGTTCACCAGAATGATTTTATGAAGAAGTGTCAGTTTAGGTTCAAAGAGATTCTTGACACTAGAGTGGTGTTTCAAACAAGTCATATGGATTTCTATCTGTCTCTCTGGATCTCCATGTAAGCCACTCTACATTTACTACATTAAAATTTGCATGTTAACATTTTCATTCATCATATTTTTAAACAAATTCATTTGGTTTCCTCTTTTGTATCTCCTAATCTCCTAAAATTAATGTGGGGGATTTTTTTCAATAAGTGATTTATGCTCGGGTAACAATGCCCTATTATTATTTTTTGTCTCTGGAGGTCTCTGTGATAGAAATGTTGGAGAAAGGGATTTTAAAGGGAGATTCTGAAATCCTTGGGAAATTCCATAAGGGGACTTGGCTTTATAGCTGTATCAACAAATGACATTGTCCAGGAATCCATGAGTCATGCATTAAGCATGCAATGTTAGAATGGGGTCAACAGAAGGAAATTGGCCTCGGACATAGGAAATTTTGACCGCTGAGCCAGAATAACTATGAAATATTTCCTCTTTTCAGGAGATTTGTCTTCAGTGTTTATTTACTCTGCGTGAGATACTTGGGGTTGATCAAGGGAAAAAAACCTCAAGAAGTCACTCAGGAAATGGTACAGTCAGCTCAAGGAATGCTCACAGACAGGAAAGAGAAGACCTTGAGATCTTACCCCATATTCTGGGGTGCACTTGAAAGAAGTACTTTCAGGAAGTTTCCAAGTAGTGGTGGTATCTGGGTTGAATTTTAAAGGATCCATAGATTTTGTCATGCAAAGAAATGGAAAAGGTATCCCAGAGAGAAGAGTATAAGCAAACACTCAGAGGCATAAGAATTTAAAAGAACAAAGCTGAGGCAGGGAAGAGAGACAGATCTGAAGAGGAGTCTGGAAAGGGCCGGAAGGGGCCAAGCAGGAAACACTTTCATCAGTGTGAGAATGTAATCTGTATCCAAGGACCATGGCAAGGGGGTGGACCCTGGGGACTGAAGTTGGGAAAAGACACACCAGTCATTTTTTAGAAAGTTCACTTGGCAGAAACGAGTGGGTTGGAGATGGAAAAGCTTGAGGTTAGACCACTTTGGCCATTTCTGTGGTGATCTGGGTGAGAGAAGGGAGGACTCAGTCTAGTGCAATAGGGCCAGAGAGGGAGAAGAGAGTCAATATGAAATTTAAAAAAAAAAAAAAAAAGGACCAGGCAAGGTTACAAGTTGGAATACTTCATAGCAAGTGGAAGTAGAAGAAGAAATGCAGAGGACAAGCATTATGTAGAAGCACTGACTGATGTTAAGAAATGCTGACAACACAATAGAAGGTGATGTAAGCAGGACATAAAATTGTAACATACATACAGCACACACAAGATTGAAATGGAATCTTTCAAAGCCTTAATCTCTGGATAGTGAGATAAGAGAGAAATTTTACTTTCTTTTTTATGCTTTTCGATACTCAAAAGGAATCATATTTGTAATGTAGAACTATGTCAAACGCTAAAGAAAAGGATGGAAGGAAGGGGGAAAGGAGAAAGGAAGGATGGTAGGAAGAGAGGAGGCACATTTCAGAGCTGTGAAGATGTACTCAATGATGTATGAGAAGTAAGAATGGTTCCAGAAAGAGAGATAGAGTTATAATTCCTACAGGAGCTGCTGCTGCTTCTGCTGCTGCTGCTGTTTCTCCTTCTTCTTCTTCCTCTTCTTCTTCTCCTCCTCCTCCTCCTCCTCCTCCTCCTCCTCCTCCTCCTCCTCCTCCTCCTCCTCCTCCTCCTCCTCCTCCTCCTCCTCCTCCTCCTCCTCCTCCTCCTCCTCCTCCTCCTCCTCCTCCTCCTCCTCCTCCTCCTCCTCCTCCTTCTTCTTCTTCTTCTTCTTCTTCTTCTTCTTCTTCATTTATTTATTTTTGAGAGAGACAGAGCACACACATGTGGGGGGGGTTGGCACTGGTACAGGTCGGGGCTGGGGAGGCAAATTCCAGAGTCAGACGCTTAACCGCTTAACCGATTGAGCCACGCAGGAGCCCTGAGAGAAGCTTCTTTAACTTAGCCTGTTCTAGAAGTTTTGACAAAGCAAGCATTACAGAGTTTGGCACTCAGCCTGGCGGTATAGCAGGTGGGGTAGTAAACACGAAATGGCAGCTAGGGTAGGAGAGTAATTAGGTTGTGTCCTCCTGACTGTCCATTGACTTAGCTGTGATTGCTTTGGAGGCTAGAGGGATGTGAGCTGAGGAGAGCCACAGGCTTTGACATAGATTTCTTAGAGAGGGGCTGCCCTGCTGAGGTCAGATCTGTGACTGGTTACCCAGTCTGCCCAGTCCCACTCCAGCCCTTCCCTGACTCTGAGCACTTGATGAGCACTTGACGTCCTAGTTGTTTAAATGCGTTGAGAATTTGAATATGTTATAACAGAACATCATGGTGAATATTCATTCATTAACTGTGCTGGCAGCTGCTTATCCTTTTTTGAGTTCTTAGAAAATGAACCATAATACTCATAATTGTGTTAATAATACTAGTGACAGTGATAATGAAACATGGGCAATACAAATATCAGCCAGAGGTCCATAGCTTCATTGAGTGTTCAAAGGTTCAAATTTGGGGGGTCGTTTCTAAGAAGAGTCAGTAAGTGGCCTGCAATTTTCTACAGTAACTTCCCTTATGAGAGCTGCCTCTGAGTGGGCACAGGGTCTGCAGGTAGAGAACATGTGTCTGGAAACTCTCTCCTCCCTCTAGCAGTGGCCCTTCTCCTCTCCATGCCACGTTTGCCTTAAGAACTCCACACTTGGGTGGCCTCGTTGGTTGAATGTCTGACTTTGGCTCAGGTCATGATCTCGGGGTTTGTGAGTTCGAGCCCCAGTGGCTCTGTGCTAACAATACATCCTCCAGGATGGTTGAAAGGTCCCACTCATATGCTCCCAGGGTCTCCGTTCTTTCCTGTTACAATGCTACCTACTGCAGTTTTTCTGGTCTGTTCTCTCACTAGACTGTAAGGTCTAGAGAGGAAGAAAGGAGTCTTCCTCCTGTTATAGTCCCAGCAGGTACCATAAAGACTGGCTCATGACATGCTGGAAAAGTACTTACTAAATAATTAGTAGCACTGATTTTGTGAAGTGACATTGTTAAATTAATAAACAAATGGTTAAATTCAGACAAAATACAAAAGTTAAAAACATGAGAGACCAAATACTTGTAACATTTGCCCTGCTTCATTAGTGAGCACTTTTATATTTATTTCACCCCTCCTCCCCCAAATACACACACACACACACACACACACACACACACGGCTTCTGTGAGCAGCTGCTTGCTGCAGCGTTGAGCTCTGGAAAACAGAAAAGTTACCATTAAAATAAAGTATTTATTTAACTACTACTATTGCAAGGGCGTTTGGACAGTGCTCATAATACCCAGATACGGACATTATTCTTATAAAACAAGACAAACAGCAGTGGGAATGAAGAGCCTAAGTAACGTCATTTTGAAATTAAGGCCTCCATTAAGAGCAACCTCGGGCTGCACGTAGCCCCAGTTCCTCAGATTGCTCAAGGTTAAAGCCATCCTCGGCCTGCCCTCAGATCAGCTAATCAAAAAATCATTCCTGTGGTCTGAGTCAAGGCTGGGAACTATAGACAGTTATTCTGTACAAACTAGCCAATTTCCCACCGCTTGCCTGAACCCCACGTGGGCCCTTTGAACTCACCATAATTGGTCATTTTCAAAGGATCCTCAAAAGTCATGATTGGGTCCCACCAAAAGTAATGAACACCTCACAGATACTGAATGGTCAAAGCTGTTACCATGGGTGCTGCTGTACAATTGTAATTGGTGCTTATGTGATGATGCCATATGTACAACGTGTACACTGTAACACCCCCATGCCTTACCCCATAAAACCCCTGCTCACTATTGTTCGGGGCTTCACCTTGCTGCCACTATACCGGTAGGTGGGTGAGCCCCTGCTCGAGCTTGTAATAAAGACCCTTTTGTACTTGCATTGGTGTCGGCTCCTTGGTGGTCTCTGGGGAGTTGCGGGCACAACAAGAACAGATCAAGGGAGTTTCATCCAGCAAGTGCTTTTTTTCTAGGGCATAAATTGATACTCTACTGTCCCATTTGCTAGGGGGCAAAATCCTTTTAGCTATTACTTCTGCACATGGAAATAAGGACGTATTCTTAGAAGATGCACTGAGAAACGCACAACATCACATGGAAATACTACGGCACAAAATAAATCTGATCATGAAGAACCATCAGACAAATCCAAACTGAGGAAATTCTATTCCAGAATAAAGGAGTCTAGATATTAGATATGACAACCAAATGCAATAGGTGGTCTGTGATATAAATCCCGAAATAAATTTTTCTCTGCATGTTTCTATCTATCTATCCACCCATCCACCTATCCATCTGTGTGAAGAATATTGTTGGGACAATAGTCATAAATTGAATAAAGTCTGTAGATTAAATCATAGCATTGAATCACATTGGATTTTCCATTTTTGGTCATTGTAACTCTGGTTCTATAAGAAAATTGTCTTGTTTAGGAAATCCTAGGAAATTGGGTGAAGAGTTTCCTAGAATTCTTTATACTCTTTTTGCAACTTTCCTGTGACTTTAAAGTTATTTACAAATAAAATATTATAAAAATTTTACATATAAATGCAGAAAACCAAATTGAGAGATAGGTACTGTTATGAGCTGAATGTCTGTGCTCCCCTCCCCCGATCATGTGTTGAACCTAATCCCCAGCGTGATGGTAATTAGAGGTGGGGCTTTTGGAAAGTGATGAATTAGGTCATGAGGGAGGAGTTCTCGTGGATGAGTTTTTTTCTTCTTTTTTAATAGAGGCCCTTTTATAAGTGCTCCAGAGAGCCCTCTCATGCCTTCTGTCATTGAGGACACAGCAAAAAGAAGCCATCTATAACCAGGAAGGGGTGTCTTATCAGACACACAATCTACTGGCACCTTAATCTTGGACTTCTCAACCTCTAGAATTCTGAGAAATAAATGTTTGTTGTTCACACACTCCAGTCTGTGATGTTTTTGGCACAGCAGCCCAAACAGAATAAGACCTGCATATTACACAAAATCTTTTTTATACTAAATCAGGTTAATATTTAAGTGTGTTGAAATTTTGTTAAAAGACCTGAATGTTTTGTTTCTCTTAGCATTAGTTTCAAAGGGCCTGGGGTCATATTGGATTTTTGTGCCACTTCCAGTAACACAGCGCAAGGAGGAGGGTTCACACACATTAGTGTTGCAATGCCATAAAGAGTCATTGCGGCCAGCACTTGTCCTCAGAGGCAGCTAGGTATGCCAGTGTCTGGGGGCCGCGAGGGTGCGGGGGGTGGGAAGACGGGATCCGGGGTAAACACAACTTCCAAGCTGACCATTGCTCTATTGCTCTCTTGCCAGCTTCTTGCTTTCTGTTGCATTGTTTGAAGGTCGGGATACCTCCTGATCAATAGAGTTTTATTTTGTCTAATGCTTTGACAACAAAAATTACTTTTATTCAAACAAAAAATCTGTTTATGGGGCGCCTGGGTGGCTCAGTTCGTTATGTGCCGGGCTCTTGATTTTGGCTCACCACATGATGTCGCTGTCATGGGATTGCGCTCGGTGCCAGCCTGCTTGATATTCTCTCTCTCTCAAATAAAAAAAAATAAATTTGGGGCACCTGGGTGGCTCAGTCAGTCAAGCTTCTGGCTTCAGCTCAGATCATGACCTTATGATTTGTAAATTTGAGCCCAGAGTCAGAGACTGGAGTCTGTTTCAGATTCTTTGTCTCCCTCTCTCTCTCTGCTACCCCCCACCCCTGCTTGTACTCTGTCTCCCTCTCTCTCAAAAGTAAATAGACGTTAAAAATAAAAAAATAAACTTTAAAAAAATTCTTTCTTTGCGTCATTCAGTGTTGGCAGGGCTGTAAAATGACTCTCCTGGGCCCTAACCACTTTTACCTTTACAGGGCCCTCCCAGCACGATAATACCAATATATTAAAAATTATTTTTGATATAACTTTAAATACTTCACTTTTTTTTTCTGTTTTAGGCAAAACTTAGTAGATGTTTCAGGACCCCTCCAAATTTCATTCTTCTCTTTTGTGAGGAAAAAATAAGTCTGACTCTAAAGCTTCATGTTTTTATTTTGACTTTAAAAGAAATTGGAACATTTTCATGGGTCCCTTAAATTATTCTGGATGCTAGGTATTGTGTCTATTGATCCGAATGCAGCCTGGATTTGAATTAGACTTTCGATTTTTTAGTCTCTATCTCTATACCTCTAAGTGTAATATTTGAACTGATGTAGACATCTGGTTATTAAAAATCAGATCTTGTTCTGTAACGAATATATTTATATGTCTGAATATTAGTTGGATTTTATAGGCCTTTAGTATTGGTATATGTATCTATACCCACTCATAAGTTATGTTCTTTTTTTAAAATCTTTTAATGTTTATTTATTTTTGAGAGAGAGAGATTGAGAACAGCAAGGGAGGTGCAGAGACAGAGAGACACAGAATCTGAAGCAGGCTCCAGGCTCTGAGCTGTGAGCACAGAGCCCAATGTGGGGCTTGAACTCACAAACCATGAGATCATGACCTGAGCCAAAGTTAGGCGCTTAACCAACTGAGCCACCTAGGTGCCCCTCATAAGTTATATTCTATGGGGAGCCATAGTTAATGAAAATTATCTATTAATGTTGAACCAGATATTGAACCCAAGTATTTTTACTCAGCATTCTGTTAACAAAGGTTCAGACAGTTGCCATTTCCTACTTGTCAGATGATCCCATGATGGCTCCTAGACCCTCCTGAGAACCTGCTCTATAACAAATAATATTGTGTTTTTATCATGTGATTTCTGTGCTTGCTTTATTTGCCTTTAAATATAAGATATTGATGTGAAATAGTTGTATGTTTCTGTTAATTTTTCTGAAGGTGGTTTCTTTAATGATGAGATCATAGCTTACCTCCTATAAATAGTGCTAGGATATCACAGAAGATTCTACAAAATCAAATAGAAGAAAAAAAATGCCAAAAGGAGGTTCAATGTTAATTTTTTAAACTACAAATATTAGTCTTTATATAGAAAAGTATTCAAGGGGCACTTGGGTGGCTCAGTCAGGTAAGCATCTGACTTCAGCTCAGGTCATGATCTCACAGTTTGTGAGTTCAAAAGCCATGTTGGGCTCTGTGCTGGCAGCTCAGAGCCTGGAGCCTGCTTCAGATTCTGTGTCTCCCTTTCTCTGATTCTGTGTCTCCCTCTCTCCTTCTGCCCTTCCACTGCTTATGCGCTGTCTCTCTCTCTCTCTCAAAAATAAATAAACACTTAGGAAAAGGTTTTAAAACCTCTAATTTTTGCCTGCAAATGTAGAATGTCTAGGTGCTGGGTGTTCATGGTAAACAAAACAGCAAGAAGAAAAAAATCTCTGCATGAAACTTAACATGCTACAGATGTCTGTTTAGTGTTAGCTTCTGTGTCCCGTTACTTCTGAATTCCAGAGCAACGGTTTTATTTATTTGACATAAACAAATTTCAGACACAGTTTGGAGAGCTGGCTGACCTCCATTCTGCAGAGTTAAAGTGATTCGAGGAGAAAGTTTCTAAAATAACAGCTGAATTTGAATTGGAACTAGTGTGATCGAAGGGACTCCCGGTGCGTGTGGGCTGGCCCTCCCAATGTGACTCGGCATCACCTGGGGATTCCTTTCACCATGACTACCAGGTCCAATGGCCTTTGGCAGGATAAGTGGAGTGCCCGTGGCTTCTGGAAAATTGTGAAGAAATTCTGTTGGGATCATTTCAGTTCACCGGGGAACCCCAAAGGACCATGATTTCAATGGCAAAGGAATACCTAAAATCAGGTAAATAATTCATCTCAAAAATCTCGTTTTTTTAAGTGTGAAGTTTATTCACGAAGAAGCCTCTGCCTGACCCTGCCTGAGGTGAGTTGATTTTTCTCAGTTAAAATTCTTCATTTCCCATGCAACAAATAAACAAGATTCAGAAGTCAGCTCAATCACTTGATAGAATTGCACTAAGCTTTTTTTTTCTCTGCAACTTAAAAGGTTTCTGTCCTGTCTTTGCTTTTTGAGTGATAGAAAAGAATAGCAGCAATAGCAGTTTTGATAACTTTTTTGATAACTGAAAACATAGAGCAAAAACAGTTAAACTAAAGAGTATTACTTTCTCCAAAAAAGAAAGCACGACAAAAAAGTTTCTTTACTCTTCCTTAACCCATTGTTTGTTTTTAATTGCTTTGAAGGATGAGAAAAATGAATGATATAAAAAGTAGAGGATGGCTCTTCCATGGTTTCCCGAAATTTCTCAGTGAACAGGCTAACCAAACTTCAAATAAATAAAATCAGAGCTCTAGTCAATGCCGTTGGGTCACCACCCATATGGTCCCCTCTTCACTACTGTAGCCCCCACTGTCTTTAGCCTTCAAGGGCTTTCTCCAGCCATCAGAGTCCATTACAGAGACAGAGCCACAGGCTGGAAACCCTGGGAAATGGATGCCTCTGGATGCAGCCTTTAACTAATGACCCATGGGAGTTGTGTATATATCCCAGCTCCCTCCCCCTCGGGTGGGGTAACCCACCTGACACACATGTTTTACATGGTTCCAGTGAAGCTCCAATTAGCCCATAGCAATAACTTGTTGGATAACTAACACTTTATTGATTGCTTTCTCTGTCCTTCAGTCCTATCTACCTTTCTCTCCCGTATTTATAGGGATCACTTTCAAACTCAACTATTTACACTTGAATTCGTATCTGAGTGATGGCTGTCAGGAAGAACCTAAGACAATAACTGTGAGTATTTTGAGGGGCTGAAAAGGAACCATTGTGTTTAGTGTCTCTTGAATTTCTGAAGTGGGGTAAAAATACCCACTTTGTATAACATAGAACTGTGAGAACGTGTAAAGTGCTTGAAGCTTTGAAACAGTCATATAAAATATCATTTTCCAATGTAATTTAGTTCAGATATAATATAATATGCATGTGTATATGCAGTGCAGAGATTAACCAGATGTTAAATATAGACAGATTATAAAAGAAAAGACTGTTCCACTGTCTGGTGGAACAGTCATATTGATTTTAGACTCAATGATGTTATATTGCGGAGTTTCTGATGCTGCTGCTCCCAACTTTGCTGGTACTCTGCTTATCCTGCTTTTCATTTCCACTCAGTTATGGCCCCAATAGCGAGGCTTTTGTGCTAAAGAAGTATTCCGTGATGGCTTTATTATATTTGAAAAGTAAAACAGCAAGAATTCACTTTACAGTGTTGTCGTCTGTTGGCCACAGTTATTTATTATGTACCATAGGTTGTCATTATTTAAATTTTTTTAATTAATTAATTAATTAATTATTTTTGAGAAGGAGAGACAGACAGACAGAACACAAGCAGGGGAGGGGCAGAGGGAGAGAGGGAGACACAGAATCCGAGGCAGCTCCAGGCTCTGAGCTGTCAGCACAGAGCCCAACGTGGGGCTGGAACCCACAAACCAGTGAGATCATGACCTGAGTCAAAGTCAGATGCTTAACTAACTGAGCCTCCCAGGTGCCTCAGTTGTCATTATTTTATATAAATTCAAGTGTTTTGTTAACATCAGGTTTTATTTATTCAACTTGTAAAACGATGTTTATTCATATGCTCCGAAGACATATTCTTTTCTCTCTACCATTTTGGCAGTTTGGAAATATACTTGTTTGCTCCCTTCTCTCTCCTTTCTCCCTTCCTCCCTCTCTTCTTCTCCCCCTCCCTTCATTCTTGCCTTTCTTCTTCTCTTTTCTGTTGATATGTAAATATAAATTTTCTAGAAGGCTTTTTATTTTACTAATCACTTTTTGGCTTGGAAAATTTTAAATTTGGGGGGCACCTAGGGGGCTCAGTCAATTAAGCTTCAACTCTTGATTTAGACTCAGGTCATGATCCCAGGGTTTGTGAGATCAAGTTCCGTGTTGTTGTTGGCTCTACGCTTGGGATCCTCTCTCTCTCTCTCTCTCTCTCTGCTCCTCCCCTGTTCATGTGCTTTCTCTCTCTCTCTCAAAATAAATAAATAAGCTTCAAAAAAATTTTAAAAATAAAACTAGAAAATTTAAACTTTTCTATGAAAACTTTTATACCTTTAACACCTTCATTTTTAAAATACAGAATAGAAGCAATTTCCGGAAGGATTTATAGATTTTAGTCTCTTAGTTTAGGAAAATTTCCCCGAGTCCTCATCATTAGGCATTAGAAAAAGTGCTTCACAGTTTAGGTACTTGTTCCCAAGGCTGACTTTAGACTATTCATAAACCAATGGTTGTGCACAGCCAGGCTGGCCTTCTTAGTCTGTCAATGGAAGGAGAGAGAAACCAATATTGATGATGAATTTATCAGTTAGATAAGAAATTGAAATTTACATACATGAAGCAAAGAAAATCCTTTGACTATATGAACCTATATAAATTTACCAGCTTTTACTGTGTGTCATATTGTTTTCAATTTATCAGCTCTTCACAATAATGCCACCAAGTAGCTGGTATCTTCATCTTCTCAATGAGGAAACTGAGGCTCAAAGTTGTTTAATAACTTGCTAATGTTTATCTGAGTAGTAACAGGATAGTAAAGCCATGCATAGGCTCAAATAAAAGATAATCTGATGGAATCTAGTCAGGATGTTTAGTTCCAGCTACCTGAGAATGATTTTGGCTCCAAAAGTGAATGATTGAATGATCAAATAAATGAACCAAGAAAATAGTCTCTCTGGTTTAAGTCTCAAAGTATGTTATGGAGAAGGTGAAATTCTTTGAATAAATTATAGAATTAAAGAAAGAGGTGGACCTGGTTATTCTAGTCATGTGGACTAAGTGTTATGGCAGGAAGAAAGAGCATTAGTTAGGACTATTTTTAGTCTCTTTTACGTCCTGGCATATTAGTACCAAAGTAAACCAGTAAGAATTAATTGTTTCAATAGAAGATTAGAGATAGGAAAAAAAGAAAATAAATCATACTCTTTCTCTCCTGGGAATCATAACAGAAAACTCTATGAATTGGATTTAAACTGCTTTTATTTAGGGGGAAGCTCAAGTACCTGGGAAATAGAAGGACAGATTGGAAGGGAAGATTTGTGCTAGTCAAGGATATGCAAGATCCTTATTTTCTGGATCAAAAGGATACTTTATATGCAAGAAACCATAGCATTGAGTAACTCAAGGCTATTTTTTCTTAAGTTTATTTATCTTGAGAGAGAAACAGAAAGAACATGAGCTGGGGAAGGGCAGAGAGAGAAGATCCCAAGCAGGCTTCATGCCACAAACACAGCCCTATGAACCACAAGATCATGACCTGAGCTGAAACCAAGAGTCAGACGCCTAACCAACTGAACCACTCAGGCACCCCGTGTAACTCAAGGCTATTGAACAATTTTGGAGAATTGTTTTGTTAGAGACCAGTGGTCTAAGGACAGCTATTAAAGAACACTGGCCAATACAATTATTGTGGAATCTCATTACCAGAATGCCTTTCAAATTGTCATAGTTCAAAAATCCTGAAAAAAAATGAGACTGACTCTGGGCTTCCATACTTTTATTGGTTAATTAAGGCTGACAAATATTTACTTGTCATGGCCTTGTCATGTGAGATGGTAATGCCAGGTACCGAGAGCTATTAAAGATAAGAAGAAAACCACTCTTGTTGCTCAGTGGGATTTTTAGGAATGTAAGTAGATGCTTCTGGGCTTATGTAGGCAGTCCCAGTAGGGTTCAGTGCCTAATAACAAGATGTTCTATGATGAAACTCATCTGGAAGAGCTATATTAACCTGGAAGAGGCAGCAAATGGCTCCTTTGTCAGATGCAGGACCAGCAGCAATCACTTTCATAAAAGCTTCACTTTCCAGGAGTCCAAGGGTCAATGATGCAATCTGTGGTGTCCCTGCCCAGTGAGGGACAGTTGCATTGCCTTGGTCAGCCTAATTCTACTGTGAAATTTAGGTGACTTGTTCTTCAGCTATGGATCCCCTGGGTCTAGCTTTCTGGTTCCTAGGGAAATTCTCTGAGCTAACCAGTGTCTCTCTCTCATTTTATAGCTTTATGGAGGCATAATTTCCCTACCATCACTTTACATATTTAAAATTTACAATTTGATGACCTTTGATATATGTATACATCCATGAAACCATCAACAGAGTCAAGATAATGAATAAATTCATTGTCCCGCAGAAGTTTCCTCCTGCTCCTTTGTAATTGCTCCCGGTGAACCTGCTGCTCAGGTCCTGAGGAAAACACTGGTCTGTGCAGAGGCTCCTGTGGAGAGTGGTCCTGGAGATCAAGGTGAAGCCTCAGGTTTTGTCTGGTTTAGCTCTAAAGCCATGCCACATCTTTTATGCCATATCTTATTTGTTAAGCAAGTCACTAACATCAACTCAAGAAGAAGGGAATTATATTCCCCTCTCAACAGAAGGAGTAGCAAAAAAGTCTCCATCATCTTCAAATTACCACAATGTAATTAAAATGAGGTTATAATAGTCTAACCTCCCCATTTTATAGATGGAGATACCTACACATGGAGTTTTAATGTGACATCAATTTTGAGTATATACAGTTAATTCTAAAAGTTCAAATATGATGCCAAAGATGTCAGGAAAGATTTAAGTCCAAAACTCTGGTAGATACCTGCCACACTGCTTTTGGCTTCTCGCTAATAATAATTAAAAAAAAAAAAATACCTTTAGCAGTCTGCTTAAAACTCCCCAGGAGAAAGCCTTCGATTCCTATGTTCTCACAAGAGCTACAAAAAGAAAAACTCCAATCTTCAAGTTGCATGGGAAATTCATGGATGCCACAGAAAGGGGTGTGATCATTGCAAAGACTGCTTATGTGCCATCTACCATGTTCTCATTATTACAGTTTCATATGGCTAGCCTGCTGGGATGTGATGGAGAAAGGACAGCAGCACTTCAAAACATTTGAAGAGGAGTTAGATCATTCAAGTGTTGTCACAGATTGGCTTCTCAAGAAGCAGACTGACAAAAAACGTTCTAGAGATCTGTTGTACCACAATGTATGTAGAGTGGACGCTACTGTGCTGTCCACTTAAACACAATTAAGGTGGTAAATTTGACCACACACACATACACACAGAAAGTAGATTGTGAAATGATTTTGAACTTGAAAACAATTTATTAGGAATCAAAACCTACAGAGAGAGGGGAAGGGAGCAGGATTGGGCAGAAGAGAACAGCTGCAGTCTATGCAAGCGCTGTACGGACTTAGACAGCCCAGCGTGGTAAGCCCCAAAGCAAATACTGTTGTTGAGCCTAGAGCTGAAATGACTCAGCTGAATACCTTCGCTGAACCACTGGCTGCAGTGTGCCTCCAGGAAGGACATGACTTTGGTCAAGGCAACTGTCTGCAGCTAAAACAGTAAATTCTTCCTTGAAAGGGGACCTGGCCAGTGGAACGTGTGTCTACTGCCATCACTGGACAGGAATGGAAATACAGATGACAACATGGGGGAAAGTAATGACTTTACCTTTGAAGATGTCATCTGAAATCCCTGAGGGAATAATATAGAGCGCATGATTTCACTCATAATTCCTATACACTGAAAATAGACTCCAAGGGTATTTAGCTAGAATTTTAGCTAGAAAATATCTGCTCCTTTGTTTTCTCACACACACACACACACACACACACACACACACACACACACACACCCTCTTAACATAACATAGTTAAAGGTCAAGAATAAGATCATAGGGTTACGAGTGTGGAGGATGTAATATATTTATGCTTTTTAATTTCTACGCTATTGAGTTTATTCGTAATAGCATCAGCTCATATTTTCCCCCCACATTTTTGGTGTTTTCCTATTAATCTGTGTTTTTATAAAATCAGAGTCTCTAATCCAAAATTGGCTAATAAGATGCAATTTGAAGCTTTAAATGTTACGAAAGGGTAAATATGTTGATTTATTTCTTAATATTTCGTGTAATTTAGTACTCTAATAGACAGCAACATTTTTTTTTCACATTTTCAGCCAGAATATTTTGAGGCTTCCTAAGATCTCATTTGTTTTCTTCATGCTTTCTTCATGTTTTCTTCACTTTCTTAAGTGAAGTACTCATTTTCCTCTAAATCTCAGTTGCCTCATTTGTATAAAGGAGATATGATGGCACTTACTTAATAGGATCTTTCTGAGCATTAGTAATATAATATGTGCAGATGGGTTATGGCAGTGCCTGACACATAGAAATAATTCCATAGTGTAACTGACTATATTGTGATACAGGGAACCATCCCTTCATTGGTAAAAATCAGCTATTACCACACGATGCCTTTCAGCAAAAGGTATTTGTTGAAAAGTAACGATGGAAATGGAAACCAAAATTCAAATCCCAGGATTCAGGCTCCAGGATTTTTCTACATCTGTCACCAGGTGGCCCCACATCCATATCCTTCATGGCTGCCCTCATGGAAAATGAACCAAACAGAGAGATGCTACCGCAGCAAAACTCCATGGTGATAATAATCCAAAGTGTAGATGGTTCATTTAATAATCATTGGTGCACTTGGCTAGAAGAGAGAAAAGCAAGACTCATAGGTCTGAAATGGGCAAGAAGGTCTTAAATGTGTCTGGACGGTTTTCTTCAAGACTAGTCTCAATAAAAGTGGTAAATGAATCATCCTGCTGATGTTGAACACTTCAAATAGTACAGGGCCTAGCATGCTTGGCTGAGAAAAATTTCTAATCTTTACCTGCTCTGTCTTTTATACATTGGTTAGTTAATAATCACTCATTTTTTGGCTTTGCCTGAGTATTTACAAAACCGTTTCAGAATCATTTCCTCTTTATCTTCTTCTACCTGAAACACAGAGGAAAACTGTAGTTTTTTTTTTTTTGCTCTGCCTCACTGTTTTATTTTTTATTTATTTATTTTTTTTACAAATAGCTTATTGTCAAATTAGTTTCCAGAAAACTGTAGATTTTACATCATCTAACATCCTCAGATTAAAGCCTCAGATTAAGGGTTTTATCATACCATGATTAATTCCTTCTTCCTTCCTCTCATCTCAGAATCCTTCAGGTCTTTAGAGGGAGCCTCAAAAATTTCCTTTTAGACAATGGAATATTATTTCCAGCCTAGGTAATGTAATACTGCAGGAAACCCTTGGCAGTTCATTGCAACTGATAGGTAATATTTGAATAAATGGGAAAAGAATATAGTGGAGCTGAGCATGTAAGAACTACCATATCATAGTATTAGCAGTTCAGTGTCTTAACAGTAGTGTCAGAGGTTTGTTATTCTAGTTTAACATAATAGGAGTGTAGCTTGGATAAGTTAATTCAAGATGATCATACTTCTTCATGAAAGTTTTTGTGAGGATTAAATGAGATCACATGTAAAGTGCTGAACGTTTTGCCTGGAACATGGTAAGGACGTAATAGTGCCTTTTATGACCAACACTGTATTGACCCACAATGCTATAGGATGATGAAAAGAATTAATTTAACCTTCTAGAAAGATCCAAACAGATCCCTGCTGATTTTTCCCAGCTGGTTCTGAATTGAGCCTCGAAAGCCAGCTCTAAATAGTGCAATATCTTCCATGTTTGTTTGTTTTTACAGAGGAACAGGTGGTCAGAAGGGTGGACAGCCCAACATTGTTTGAATTCCAGTAGTCTGGAATTCAACTGGTTGGTCTGAGTAGATATGTTTTTTCTATTTTTTTTAATGTTTATTTATTTATTTTGAGAGAGAGAGAGAGAGAGAGAGAGGAGAGAGAATTCCAAGCAGGCCNCCCTGCTGATTTTTCCCAGCTGGTTCTGAATTGAGCCTCGAAAGCCAGCTCTAAATAGTGCAATATCTTCCATGTTTGTCTGTTTTTACAGAGGAACAGGTGGTCAGAAGGGTGGACAGCCCAACATTGTTTGAATTCCAGTAGTCTGGAATTCAACTGGTTGGTCTGAGTAGATATGTTTTTTCTATTTTTTTTAATGTTTATTTATTTATTTTGAGAGAGAGAGAGAGAGAGAGAGAGAGAGAGAGGAGAGAGAGTTCCAAGCAGGCTCCATGCTGTCAGTACAGAGCCCAATGCAGGACTCAAACTCATAAACCATGAGATTATGACCTGAGCTAAAATCAAGAGTCAAACATTCAACTGACTAAGCCACCCAGGCACCCCGTATATTGTTTTTGATTTATTTTTAATTTTATTTTATTTTTAGCTTATTGGCCTAAAGATATATCTTTGCCAAAATATAGAAAACTACATTTTTGAGGGAATTCATAGACTTTTCAAAGTAAATGAGAGAGACTTGATTTGATGGTGTACACTTTATTACGTATTTGATTTTTATCTAGGAAAAGATGCAGAAATAAAGCAGAATTGTAGAACTTATTCTAGCAAAGTCTTTCCTGCATCTGTCTTGTAAGAAGATAAAATTAGACAGTCTAATTGTGTAGAGAAATCACAATTCCCAATCATCTTCTGTCCAGAATTTCCAGCTTCATGTTCTACATGAATTGCTACAATTACATCGTCAGTTAATTTGCAGCAAGGACTTTTGCAGCTAGCCCTCCAGATAGCATTTGTAACACTAGATGGAGGGCACAGTTTGATATTCTCCCTGCAGTTTGGAGAAGGCTATTCAGTGTTTATTTTCCAAGATAAGTGTGTTATTAAGATTGTCACTTTCATCAAGAAGGCATTTGTACTCCTACAACATTTCAAGATGGATTCAAATGCAAGATTTATTATACCCGATGTTTTAAAACTTACCAAAACCTAAAAATTGGAACAAAGAGTAGCATAAATGGTCACTTACATACATACACACAGAGAGTTAATAATAGATATGTGTATGCCAGGCACTGTGTTGCATATTTTTATATATTATTTCATCTAATTTTAAAAACAATTTTATGAGTAGTATTACCCCATTTGGCAATATGAGAAAACCAAAAGCTTAAAATACTAGATCAGTAGTTTTCAAAATGTTGACTATATATTGTTTTATTATGTGATAATTAATACATGCAAAACAAAAACATTTACCAAAGATATAAAGTTTAGGGGTGCCTAGGTGGCTCAGTTGGTTAAGTGTGAGACTCTTGATTTTGGCCCAGGTCATGATCTCATGGTTCATGAGATCAAGTCTCACATCAGTCTCTGTGCTGATGAAGCAGAGCCTGCTTGTGACTCTCTCTCTCTTCCTCTCTCTCTCTGCCCTGCTTGCACTTGCACTCTGTCTCTCTCAACAACAGATAAATATTAAAAATATATATGTATACCTTCAAAAAAGATATAAATTTGAAAGCATAATGAAAAGCATAATCAAAATGAACACTCATGAATGTACACCATGTACATCAGAACTAGAACTTCATCCCTATTATCAAATACATCTATGTGTTCCTCTACTATTCTGTTCCTCTACTTCCAGAGTAAATTATAATCCTAAACTTTGATTTATTCTTACAGTTAGAACTGTAGCTATTTTCCAAGTCCAGCCCACATATTAATTTATTTGTGACTTTTCCTTTAGTTTGTATAAAAGTACACCAATGTTTTGGCAATCATTGACCAGATATAAACACTGTAAGCATAATTCTCAGATTTTATACTTCTTCCTCAGAATTCATCTGTCGGTTTTGTGGTTTTAATTTAGTATTTACACGTGACTTCTTGACAATCACTTCCTTTGTTCTGACTCAGTGAGGATAATTCAATTTAGCATTACACTTCAAAATAGTTTTCTTGAAACTGTACAAAATTTGAGACTGACTAGGAGTAACATGAAATATGTTTTCTCATAAATTTTTTAATGGTTTATTATGTTGTCAATGGGAATACTGAAAATATAATAAACCACACCAAAAAATTCTGCTGCTTGTATCTCAGAACCAACAGGTTGCAGAAATCTCTTCAGCTTTTACTTTGGTTACTCTTCCAATATACCTGTTATTTGCCAGGCACTGGCTACCAGATGTTTGCATGGTCTATCATTCCATATTTTTCATCTGAATTGTTGACAGAATTGATAAGATGACTCTTCCTTCCTTTCCCTGATCAAATATTTATTAAACACCCAATAAGTGCTGGAAACCATATATAAGTACTGAAAGCCTCATATCTGGGGATTCGATTATGAAAGATACAATCCAAGACGTCAGGAGACCACACAATATTAAGAGGATAGAAATGAATGTGTTTCTTTTTTAATTAGTTTAATAAAAAATGTGCAACAACACATGGAAACCATTATGTAACGAGTGTTAAAGAGTTTATGTAGGTGCTGTGGGTATCTGGGATTCTGGATTATGACACTTTGTGACAGGCAGCTGCTGCCTTGAGCACATGTCAGTGGAGAGGCGAATGCTCGGCTTCTCTCCTGTGTCATCCCTTATGGCTGACAATATCCACACACCCAATTACACAGATGAACAGCACTTTACGGAAGGCTTGAGAACAGCTGTAGGGAAAGTATGCCAGGAGTCTGGAATAGCTTCTTCCATGAGAATGTGAGGAAGTGCTGAAAAACTGAGAAGGATTTGTTGAAAGGACACAGAAGTCAACTTGAAGAAGTTGTCCTCATGGGGAAGGGAAGATATGAGCAAAGATCTCAAGGAATTTAGCCAAGTAGATATTGGGTGGAAAAGAATTCCAGGCAGAATAAATACTCCTGAAATGGAAGTATGGTGTTTATAGAAGTTTAAGGAAGAGTGAGGAGCCTTGTGTGGCTAGAGTGAGTGAGCAAAGGGGAAAGCACTGTCAAAAATGCCGTCAGAGAAAGAACAGGAGACATATGAATCCCCTGATTCATATCTAGGGACTTGGAGATTAACTCTGAGAGAGAGGGGCCAATGATGGATTTAAACAGAGGGGAGTCCTGTTCTGGAATATTTTGAAAGGACTTTATTGGAAGTGTGTCAGGATTAGACAAGGGTCAGTTTACGAACACCGGTTAAGAGGTGGTTGCAGTCATTCAGGTGGCTGAAGATGGCAGCCCAGACCAGAAGGGTAGCCATGCATGTGGTTAAACTTTGGAGGTGAACCAAGAAATCCTACTGTATTGGATGTGGGATGGGTGAGAAAACAGGACAGTTGAGGATAACTTCTAAGTTGGCTTGTAATCATATTCCAAGCGACAGATACATGGGGAGGGACAATGCAGCTGGAACGAGCTGGCATGGAACCAAAAGATATTGAGGTGAAAGATTTATAAGAATTGGTGATTGAATCATCCTTTTTATGTACTTCTCAGTGTAGGGCATATTTTACAGCATTACTTTATATCAAAGACTTCCTGATAATTAGTCCTGTCCTGCAGATAAGTCTGAACTAGCTGACTCATTTCTCCTACCCTGAACCATCAGTTTCTTCTGTGTATTTCTTGCTGTATTGCATGATAATTGTAAAAGATAAATATTTGGAAATATAAATCCTAATTTTTAAAATACATTGGTAATTAAGAATGAGGGGGAAATGTATTTAAACACTGTGTGTGTGGGGGCGGGGTGTAGAAATATATATATTTCTCTCTTTTGCAGCTCTTTGACATGAACCCCTCTCTCTTCCCAGTTAGGGACCACACGTGACTAGGAAAACTGGGATGAACTGATAGGGAGAAGTTGTGCTGTCCTTGTACGAACCTGGATGTATTATTGTGAGTTCACCAGGAAGAACTACAAAGTCACAACCGTTCAACAATTTTTCTCTTTCTTGCCTTCCCTTTCATTCTCAAGCCTTTTCGGCTTCTCTCTATTCCTTGCACCTCTGGTACCCTCAGCTTTGTCACTGCTCTCCGGTAGACCAGATCCTGCCCTCTAGAACCTCTACTTCTTCCTCCAAATAAAAATTACCTCCAGCCCCCATGACCTATCTCTACCCCCACCCCAGTGCTACAGATAAGTCATTGATCTGACTATAATATTCGATGCTACAGTGAATGAATAATCCAAAGCTGCTAGCAATAACCTTTAAAAAGAATTTACCAAGGGTGCCTGGGTGGCTCAGTTGGTTAAGTCTGACTCTGGAATTCAGATTGGGTCATGATCTCATGGCTCGTGGGATGAAGTCCTGAATCAGGCTTCCCACTGACACTGCAGAGCCTGCTTTGAATTCTCCCTCTCCCTCTCTCTGCACCCTTCCCCAGCCCACTTTCTCTCATAAATAAATAAACATTAAAAAAAAAAAAAGAATTTGCAGAACTAAAAGCCATCTCTAATAGGAAAATATGTGGGGTTATATTTCATTGCAGACTACTTTTTTCATGTTTATTTATTTATTCTGAGAGAGAGAGAGAGAGAGATCACGAGCAGGGGAGGGGCAGAGAGAGAGGGATAGAGAGAATCCCAAGCAAGCTCCATGCTGTCAGTGCAGAGCCTGACACCGGGCTGGGTCTCAAGAATTGGAAGAGCATGACCTGAGCTGAAATCAAGAGCAGAGCTCCTAAGGAACTGAGCCACCCAGGCACCCTCATTGCAGACTTCCTCTTAACAACCCCCTAACAATGCACAAACAGATGCCCAAACACACCCACACATACCCATGGCCAAAAATAAAATGTCAAGAAAGGAACTTTCCAGCCACATGTAACCCTTTCTTCCCATACTCCTCCTCCTCCTCGCAACTTATACTTTCATACGCAGAGGCTTAGTGCAGGAAGGGTTTATGTGTCTGTTCTAATGGTGTGGTCCTAAATGCCATTCTTCACTTCCTGGGGGTGTCCTGTGTATTCATGCATTGTTTTACCCAAAGCCATGTATCCTTGCTATTAGAAGCAACATAGTATTCATTGAACAGAACGAGGTTCAGAAAAAGACATGAAGAGCTAATATGTCATTCAGTATTTTAATGATTTTGTTTTTCTCACCTATAAATAGTTCAATTTCCCTGTATCAGAATTCAATTATTAAACTGAAGTATGAAAGACTGTTTTTACTTCTTTTGTCGTTAAAGCATGTTTCCAACTACATCGAAATAAAACAAATAATAGAACTACTTTAGATAATAAACACAAGACAGTGCAGTGGAATTAGGCCCACTCCTGATTTCAGTATCCTAGAGATCCTTAGGGCTATTAACTCTGTTCCTTTTAGTCTGGGATGTAGTTAAGGGCTTGGTGGCCCCATTACAGATGGAAAGATCTCCTAGAGAGGGCAGGAGATTTGTCAACATATTGAGTGAATCATAAAAACGATTCAAGGGTGTCTGACTCAGGCCAGCGGCAGACCACATGTAGATGTTTATAGTAAAAAGTCTCCAACGCAACTAACCACGGTGACTGCGAGGAGATCAGGCCCCTTGGGAAAAACGTATAAGAGCCGTAAACTCTTGAGCAAGTGTTAAACATATCCCAGAATTACAGTGATATCTTAACTTTGTTTACTGTAACAGAACACCAAGGAAAGTGAGGGGTAGAGAGTCAGGCATTGCACTACCACCATCAGGAGGTTGAACTAAGAGGAGGGCTTGGGGGTGAACTTGCTATTTCCAAAAGGAGAAGATAATATGGGACCAAAGAAATGCAAACTAGGGGTGCCTGGGTGGCTTTGTCGGTTGAGCGTCCGATTTCAGCTCAGGTCATGATCTCACAGTCTGTGGGTTCGAGCCCTGCGTCGGGCTCTGTGCTGACAGCCAGCTCAGAGCCTGGAGCCTAGTTCGGATTCTGTGTCTCCCTCTCTCTCTGACCCTCACCTGCTTGCTCTCTGTCTCTGTCTCTCAAAATAAAATAAAGACATAAAAAAATTAAAAAAAAGAAAGAAAGAAAGAAATGCAAACCAAAGAACCTGAAAGTGAGCAACTGGATAACAGAAAGAGAACTGGTTTTACAATCTATATCATGCCAATGATACGATATTTCTGTAGACCAGAGAATTTTTGGCACCCTCCCTCTTTTAAAGAATTGCTGTCATCTTCACTCTCCTGAAATCAGAACCTGAGACAAAGCCTTGGTCTTTGAAGTCTTCTATGAAGGGACCCAGAACCCCAGTGAGAGTTGTCAGAGTTTAGCATCGTGAGTTCCAGAAGCACACAATGTGCAAGTGGGTAGCTGGGCGTGGTGGTGGGAGATGTCAGTAGTACCTCTCCTCCTAATTTCCCCCATCCACTTATGTATTCTAGCACCACATAATGGCCACTGTTTGAATACATATACCGTGTCCTAATCGTTGAGTGTCATCCCTGAGCTGGCACATTCCCACTGGAAAATAGTGTTAGTACTTAATCCAAACCTGTCTATAATGTCACAGAGGAGAATCACCTGGTTTGGGTCAGAGCAAGACCTAGACATTTACTCCACTCAGTTATGTCCTTAAATGCCTCCATATAGTCCCTTCCTTCAAATCTCTTCTCTCTGCCAACCCTAAAACCTTATTAAAAAGTCTTTAGAGGGGAGCCTGGGTGGCTCAGTCAGTTAAGTGTCTGACTTCAGCTCAGGTCATGATCTCTCAGTTCCTGGGTTCAAAACTGTGTCGGGCTCTGCTGACAGCCAGCCCAGAGCCTGGAGCCTGTTTCAGATTCTGTATCTCCTTCTCTCTCTGAACCTCTCCTGCTCTCTCTCTTTCTCGCTCTCTCTCCCTCTCTTTCTCTCTCTCTCTCCTCTCTCAAATAAATAAAACATTAAAAAACATTAAAAAGTCTTTAGAGCTGGCTCACTTAGCTCTCCTCTCAATTCTTTTATCCCCTTTTTAGCTTCCGAGTTTCAACGGACTTTTTTGGGGGATAAGTTCACTGTTCTTTTTTTATGAAAATCTAGGTTTTATCTCTTTCCAAGCCTCCAGGTACTTCTCCCTCTAACCAACAGGACAAAAATCCTGGAACATGCTAGCTCCATCCTTAGATGAAAGAGGAAGAAACACAGAGAGTACTGATTCACAGATACGCTTCTTCTTGTCATAACTGTTCACATTGTACAAACTCCCAAGTATACAATGAATTCTTATATTGTTCCTCTTCTTATCCAAGGAACTGGTGCTAACAGTTTATCAGAGTCTCTATGAAAAATAGTATCTGATCCTTTTTCTTTCTTTTTTTAATATACTTTATTGTCAAGTTGGTTTCCATATAATGCCCAGTGCTCATCCCAACAAGTGCCCTTCTCCATGCCCATCACCCATTTTCCCTTCTCTCCCAGCCCCTATCAACCTTCAGTTTGTTCTCAGTATTTTGCTTTGCCTCTCTCCCTCTCCTTAACTATTTTTTTTCTCCTTCCCCTCCCCCCTGGCCCTCTGTTAAGTTTCTCCTGCTCCACATATGAGTGAAAACATATGGTATCTGTCTTTCTCTGCCTGACTTATTTCACTTAGCATAATATCCTTGAGTTCCACCTATGTTGCTACAAATGGCCAGATTTCATTCTTTCTCATTGCCATGTAGTATTCCATTGTATATATATACCACATCTTCTTAATTCATTCGTCAGTTGATGGACATTTAGGCTCTTTCCATGATTTGGCTATTGAAAGTGCTGCTATAAACATTGGGGTGCAGGTGCCCCTGTGCATATTCTGATCCTTTTCTGAATGTTCCATGCTGCTTCTGCCACACACATGCCCATTTCCTGATTCAGGACCCATGTTATGAGTCTCTGATAATTCTTATTCTACTGTTATGCATTTATTTACAAAGAGGTTATAAATAAGATCGGGAGAATGGGACTGAGGTTGATTTTTATCTCAAAGAGATATCTAGTTATTTGAATGGCTGTTTCTGTTTTATCAGTTAGCAGAGTTCTCACTCTGAAGAAGTCAAAGCTCATTCTCTCTAAACATTTTTGATTTTGAAAGTTTCTACTGCCAATAGTCAGATCCAAAAAAGCATTGAATATTGGAGTGGCTGTACAGGCTACCATGCCTGCTTAGCAGCGAGAACTTCCATGCAGTTGTACACATTTCATCATCAACTTTAAAATAGGGGCTACCTCTGGGGATGCAATTAGGGAGAGTTCACAGGGCCTTCGACTGCAGGGGAGGCATCTTTAGTTCCTAAAGTAGACAGTGGACAAACAGCTAGATTATTTTTATACTCTTTCAAATTTCTAAGATATCTTATAATAATGTAATTTGTAAACTACTTAAAAATTAAAGAATTATGTATTTCTTCGTGATTATTTACCTGTCACTACTCAGGTTATCTTATTGTTCTCTATCCACTTTCAAATGGTAATCAGTTAAACAATAGGGTAGTCCTTGCAGATTTCATGCAAGCTCTTTTATTCATTTATTTAAGAGGAAGGATTACATGATCAAGACCAGGAGTTATTATGAAAGGCTTTTTTAAATATGCTACTTTCTTCTTTCATATATTGTTTCCCTGGTCCCAGCCCTGGTGTGATAGGATAAACCCACAGGGCATTTTGAGGATTTAAAGGTTAGATAAAATACTTGACATAATTGAGATGTGAAAAGAGTAGTGGCTCCCACTGGGGTGATTTTGGCCACAGGGGACATTTGGCAAAGTCCAGACACATTTTTTATTATCTTGATTTGGAAAAGAGGGTGTTGTCGATACCTATTGGGTGGAGGCCAGGAATGCAGCTAAATATCCTACAATGCACAAGACAGCTTCTAACAATAACATGTTGTCTGAAATGTGAATAGTGCTTAGGTTGAGAAAAATCCATTCTAAAGACAAGAAAAGTTTTCACTGGTGTGGAGGTGATGTGGATTGAAGGGGTGGGGAGTTCATGATACTGGTGAGTTCCAGAGAGAGGGACCCTGTGCTATCTCTCCCGAGGAGTGTTGGCTAAGTGGTAAAACCCAAAATGGATTTGAGGGATTGGATAAAAAGCAGTTTACTAGAGAAGTCTGGGCAGAGGAGGCCTTAGATGGCCTCCCAGAACATAGCAATATGCCCTAGTAATGGCATGAAAGAAACAGTGATTTACCTCCTCGTGATCCTGTCCCTAGAGTTGTGAAGAGAGCCATATACCTAAGAAATTCAGGCAGGTGGAAAAAGTTTACAGAACTGTGGATGCCAAGTAGACAAATGACATTGATATGCGGAGGGATCCTCTTATGTCATGTGCTGGTCCCAGCAGCCAATAACTAATGTTGTGGCTGCACCGGCCCTGTGGTTCTTAGTATGATTGCAAGATGCCCTCAGTAATAACCATCAGGAAACTTTGGGGAAAAAAAGAAAAGATTTATTACTTACAAGTCCTGGAAACAACATGAGCCTTTGGGGGCCACACAACATACTGCCAGTCCCTTGGCAGATACTTGGCAGGTAAGGTAACTCAATTACACCTGAACAAGAGATTCCAATCCAGTAAACAGCATTTGGTCTCCAGCATTTATAATGTAAACCTTACCATGCATAATAATATTAGCTTTTTAACATCTTTTAGGTAGATGGCAAACATTTGGCAAGCATTTGGCAAGAATGATGTCTTCTTACACACACAGACACACATAAGACACAGGCCTTGGGTTCTGCTTTTATTGAGGTCCAGGGTAGGGGATTAGAGTTTTGGAGGCTCACTTTGTACTGGTGAATTTAAGGTATGAGAGCAGGAATTTAAAGCACAGGAAGAGAAGGAATGAGTGGCCCAAACAGTCAGTTATTGAAATCAACCAAGATATCTAAAACTAGGGAGCCTCAAATAGGGGGACATGCGTGGCTCTTTATCTAGTCCTGTGGCTGACAGTGTATTTATTGGAAACAGTCATCCTTGAAGTCGATGCCTCTCTGAAGTGAGTGCTGGACAATCAAAACTTAAGTCAGGCACTTGCATTACAAAAAAATAAAAACCAGCTGTTAGGGTTTACACTACACCATATAATCTCAGTTCCATATCTACCTCCTCATTTATAAACAAGCCTCAGAAAAGTAAAGAATCAAATATCAGGTGAAATTGTGTGTCCACCCACCACCCGGGGGAGAATAAGATTACAAGTAAGAATTGAGCTGAACTACAGAAAAACAACAAGAGATATATTTCTTATATACCTGGGATTATGGACTAAAATTTTTTATCCATTTCACACAAATTGTGTTACTAAATTGATATTTTAATTGAAATTTTTAAATGTTTATTTATTTTGGAGAGAGAGAGAAAGAGAGAAAGAGACAGAGCACGAGTGGGAGAGGGGCAGAGAGAGAGGGAGACACAGAATCCGAACCAGGCTCCAGGCTCTGAGCTGTCAGCACAGAGCCCAATGCAGGACTTGAACCCAGGAGCTGTGAGATCATGACCTGAGCTGAAGTCGGACACTTAACCGACTGAGCCACCAAGGTGCCCCCTATGTTAATTGAAAATTTAATCAATGTTAATAAATGATGTGCCTTCCCTCAAACATTACCTATGCTTCTTTGGTGTTCCATAGACCCCAGGTCTTAGTATTCTCTGCCTCTGAAGTGTGCACACCTTAGGTAATGAGTGGAGAGAGTGAGGTCTGCAGCTATCAGTGGTTAGGTCTTCATGTGGAGCCCTTCTCTGGGGAAATTCTATTTTTCTTGACTCTTATATTACCTGATCTCATCTGACCATGGTACCAAGTGCACTCCATTTTTACAAAATCCATGCTGACCTCCCAGAAGTCTCAACAGGTGATCTGATTACCTCCAGGCTAAGGTTGAGCCCGTGTTTTAAAAGCCCCAGGGAGCCATAGGTCACCCTTGGCTTTAGGAAGCTCAAGTTTATCCTTCAGGTTGCTGATGGATATTTTCCAAAAGAGGTTTTTGCAGAATATATGACTTCTCCTTAAGCTTTTGTCTGGCTGAGACTCTACACCATTTTTTAAAATTCATTGTATAGGCATAGGCACTTCCCCTTCCCAAGTAGCTCATTAGCCTACCTTTGGCTATTTTATTTGCTAGTAGTTGGAAACTGTTAGGAAACTGTATTTATATTCAAGATGATCATCTTTGTTTATATATTTACATCCTTACCAGTCAGTTTGACTTGTCTAGAGTCATGTCTTATAGATCATAATCTTTTGTTAATATGTGCAGGACTGTCTACATTTCATTATCTCTGACCATTTAATTTAGAATGTGAAATTGGTGGTCTATAATGAATAATATTCCTACCTACACTGAGTCTTCTTTCGAAGTTCTCAAGAAGAGTGATGTATTAATTATGGAGCATTCTAACATGAAATGTGTAATATATTTTATACAGCCTCACTCTCCATGCCCTCTGTCTTTCTGTTATAGTATCAGAATGAATAGTTGACTAACATTTATTTCAAAGTTATGTAACACCCCTAAAACAGTTTGGCAAAAAGGAACTGATATAAACATTAACAGCTCTTGCAAATAACTCTCTAAAAGAAACCACTCTCTAAAAGAAAGGTTGAATGTTTACTTCAAAGGAGATGTTTCCCGGCAACCATTAGCATAGGTAGCTCTAAATGAGGGTCATTTTGTATTACTGAAGAGCAAAAGTCTAAAGGAAATTAAAGGCTTTTCTAATGACTTCATGTCCCTGTTGGAATATAAAAACACATACCTGAACAACCACATCATTTCCACAAGCCAGTAAAATGATGACTCAGAAAATTAAATACCCAGGCCACAAACCACTTGCATATGAGTTTTAATGTTTTGTAAAAGTCCTATTTCCTAAATATTCATATTATTAGAAAATAAATGTATTTTGCAAGAGTCATTTAATGCCTGATTCTTCCCTGAAATGTCTAAAGGACATTTCAAGAAATGCTGTTCTGAAGGAGATTTTTAGAGTTCCAACAGATTTGTTACAATGACAATAAACATTCTTTGCCATTTGCTTTCCTTGATGTCCTAAGGCAGAAGAGAATTTAGAGGACTTTTTGTTAGTATGCATTCCAGTGCGTTGCTCGCAATTCAGAGATGTGCAAATCCCAATGTGTTTGATTTCAGCCATATTTGTGGCCACTGAACCAGACTCCTCAGATTGTGGCTTGTGTCCCCTGTTATTTCTATTGCTTAGTGGCTGGTTCAGTTTTCTTCACATTTGAGTTAATTAATTGTGTGGACACAGGTCTTGAGCAAAACCAGATGAAAGGAATGAACTATGTTGTGGGTGATTCAGTGCGCTCATGGAAATGGCAAAATGTGCCAAAAACACAACGTGTAGCAGAGATCCACAGTAGCAGTATAAACATATTAAATGTTGGCAATTATTAGCACTTGTCATCATTATGGAAACTCTGCACTTCCCTCTGTTCTTTAGTTTCCAAAGTAGTAGCTGCTGTTGAATGGATGCCTCCTACATGTCACATACACTCTAGCTCTATCCACATCATGGCAAATGGCAAGATTTCAAGCTTTTTTTGGCTGCGTAATGTTCCATTGTACATATACATATATCTACTCTATCCATTCATCAGTCAACAGACATTGGGATCTTTCCATAATTTGGCAGTTGTTGATAATGGTGCTATAAACACTGGGGTGCATTTGTTCCTCTAAGTCAGTTTTTTAATATCCTTTAGTAAATACCTACTAGTGCAATTTCTGGATCAGAAGGTAGTTCTATTTTTAACTTTTTGAGGAATCTCCATCCTGTTTTTCTGAGTTGCTCTGCACCTTTGCATTTCTACCAACAGTGTAAGAGGAATCCCTTTCTCCACATCCTCACCACAACCTCACCTTGTTAATTTTAGTCATTCTGATAGGTGTGAGTTGGTATCTCATTGTAGTTTTGATTTGTGTTTCCCTGATGATCAGTGATGGTAAGCATCTTTCCATGTGTTTCTTAGCTATCTGGATGTCTTCTTTGGAAAAAATATCTGTGTCTTCTGTGCATTTTTTAGCTGGACCATTTGATTTTTGGCTGTTGAGGGTTTTTTAAAAATGTTTGTTTATTTTATTAGAGAGAGAGCATGCACACCAGCAGGAGCAGGGGAGGGGCAGAGAGAGAGAAACAGAGGATCAGAAGTGGGTTCTGTGTTGACAGCAGAGGGGGGCTCAAGAGCCAAAGTCAGAAGCTTAACTGAGCCACACAGGTGCCCCTGGGTATTGAGTTTTATAAATTCTTTGTATATTTTGGATACTGACCCTTATCAGATATGTCATTTGCAAATACCTCCTTCTATTCTGAAGGCTTTCTTTTAGTTTCCTTTAGTTTCGTTGATTGTTTCCTTCACTGTGCAGAAGTTTTTTTTATCTTGATGAGGTCCCAAGAATTCTTTTTTGTTTGCTTTTGTTTCCTTGCCTCCGGTGATGTGTCTAGTAAAAAGTTGCTGTGGCTGAGGCCAGAGAGTTTGCTGCCTGTGTTCTCCTCTAGGATTGTGATCATTTCCTGACTCACATTTAAGTCTTTCATCATTTTTGAATTTACTTTTGTGTATGATATAAGAAAGTGGTCCAGTTTCTTTCTTCTGCATGTTGCTCTCCAGTTTTCCCAACACCATTTGTTGAAAGGACTGTCTTTTATCCACTGGATATTCTTTCCTGCTTTGTTGAAGATTAGTTGCCCATATATTGGTGGGTCCATTTCTGAGTTTTCTATTCTGTTCCATTGATCTGTATGCCTGCTTTTGCACCAGTACCACATTGTCTTGATGACCACAGCTTTGTAATACAGCTTAAGTCCAGAATTATGATACTGCCAGCTTTGCTTTTTTTTTTTTTCCCCAGGATTGCTTTGGCTATTCAGGGTCTTTTGTGGTCCCATGCAAATTTTAGGATTGTTTGTTCTAGCTTTGCAAAAAATGCTTGTGATATTTTGATAGGGATTTCACTGAATGTGTCTATTGCTTTGGGTAGTATAGACATGTTAACAATATTTGTTTTTCCAATCCATGCACATGGAACGTTTTTCTATTTTTATTTATTTATTTGTTTGTTTGTTTGTTTGTTTATTTATTTAGAGAAAAAGAGCAAGTGGGGGCGGGGCAGATAGAGGGGAGAGCTTCAGAATCCCAAGCAGGCTTTGCACCATAAGAGCGAAGCCAGATGTGGGGCTCAAACCCACAAGTCATGAGATCATGACCTGAGCTGAAGTCAGACACTTAAAAGACTGAGCCACCCAGGCACCCTGTTTTTCCATTTCTTAGTGTCCCCTTCAACTTCTTTCATATTCTATAGTTTTCAGAGTACAGATCTTTTACCTCCTTAGTTAGTTTTTTTCTAGATATCTAATTGTTTCTGGTGCAATTGTAAATGGGATTTTTTCCTTTGATTTCCATTTCTGTTGCTTCATTACTGATATATAGAAATGCAACAGATATTGATTTTGTATCCTGTGACTTTACAGAATTCATGTATCAGTTCTAGCAATTTTGGGATGGAGTCTTTCGATTTTCTACATAGAGTATCAGGTTATCTGTGAATAGTGAAAATTTGACTTCTTCCTTGCTGATTTGGATGGCTTTTATTTATTTATTTATTTATTCATTCATTCATTCATTCATTCATTTGTTTTTTGATTACTGAGGCTAGGACTTCCAGTGTTATGTTAAATAATAGTGGTATTTGAACGTCCCTGTCTTGTTCCTGGCTGTAGAGGAAAAGCTCTTAGTTTTTCCCCATTAAAAATTATATTAACTGTGGGTCTTTCATATATGGCCTTTATGATGTTGAGGTATGTTCTCTCTATCTCTACTTTGTTGAGAGTTTTTATAAAGAATTTATGTTCTACCTAGTCAAATACTTTTACTGCATTTATTGAGAGGATCATATGGCTTTTAACCTTTTCTTTTTTAATGTGGTGTATCACATTGATTGACTTGCAAATATTGAACCACACTTGCATCCTTGGACTAAATCCCACTTGATCATGGTGAATGTTCTTTTAATATACTGTTGGATTTGATTTGCTAATATTTTGTTGAGAATTTTTGCATCCATGTTCATCAGGGATACTGGCCTGTAATTATTTTTAGTGGAGTTTTTGTATATTTTTGGAATCAAGGTAATCTTGGCCTCATAGAATGAATTTGGAAGATTTCTTTCTTTTTCTGTTTTTTGGAACAGTTTGAGACGAATAGGTATTAACTGTTCTTTGAATGTTGGTAGGGGTCACCTTGGTGACTCAGTCAGTTAAGCCTCCAACTCTTGCTCTCAGCTCAGGTCACAATCTCATGGTTTGAGCACTGATAGTGCAGTTTGGGATTCTCTCCCTTTCCCTCTCTCTGCTCCCCCCCCCACCACTCTCTCTCTGTCTCTCTCGCTCTCTCGCTCTCTCTCTCTCTCTCTCTCTCAAAATAAATAAATAAATAAAGTTAAAAAAATAAATGTTTGGTAGAATTTCCCTGGGAAGCCATTTGGCCCTGGATTTTGTTTGGGAGATTTTTTTTTTTTTTTTTTTTTTTTTTTTTTTTTTTGCTTTTTTTTTTTTTT